>NC_084554.2:23315000-23497500 GCF_033978685.3 Nerophis lumbriciformis | reverse complement strand
CTAAGCGGCCTACAAGCTACGGTGTACCGGTTGAGACGCATAATAGATTTAGCTCTTTAGCTAATCCTACACCCCAGTCTACCGGGCACCACACCTTAGTCATAGGGGACTCCATCACCCGAAACATAAAGCTTAGCAAACCAGCCACAATTAAGTGCATCCCGGGGGCCCGAGCACCTGACATTGAGGCTAATCTTAGGGAGCTAACTCGCAACAGGCCTAGTAAACACGTACGACAGGCTAATCGCACCACTAGTTATGCGAATATAGTTGTACACGTTGGCTCCAATGACACTAGAATGAGACAGTCAGAGATTACAAAGAGAAACATAGCCAGGACTTGTGATCTCGCTAGAAAGATGTCCAGGCATCGAGTAATTGTCTCTGGCCCCCTGCCTGCGAGAGGCAATGATGAGAGATATAGCAGATTAGTCTCGCTTAACAAGTGGCTGGCTAGCTTCTGTAGACAACAGGGACTAACGTTTATTGATAATTGGCCCTCTTTCTGGGGCAAACCAGGCTTGCTGATGAGGGACGGCCTTCACCCTAACCAGGAAGGCGCCATCATCCTGTCTAAGAATATAGACTACTGTTTAAGTCACATTTGACTAACTACACTAGAGCAAGCCCGGTCATAGGCAATTACAGAGCCTGCTAGTCCGGGTGAGGAGTCAGTTAAGCTAGAACTAGCCAGCACCAGGCTGGATAATTCCTGTACGCATAGCAATTTTCTTAGAATAACACACAACTCACATAATGTGTTTTCTGTTGTGAATGTGTCCGGGGTAGATATGCATTCTACTGAGGTGGCAAATCATGATGCGTTCAGTCGATCGCAGCATCAAGCAAACAATCTGAAAGTTCCCGTCGTATCAATTCCTAGATATGGTCGAAACTATTTAAAGTGCACTACGTATAATAAACGCAACATTATTAATATTTCTACTACGGATAATTTAAACAAAAACTCGTCAAAACAGCCCAATACTTATAATATGGGCTTTTTAAACATAAGATCATTGTCTCCCAAAACGTTATTAGTTAATGAGGTCATTAGAGACAACAATCTTAACGTCATTGGTCTTAGCGAAACCTGGCTCAAACCAGACGAATTTTTTGCGCTAAATGAGGCATCTCCTCCTAACTACACGAATGCGCATATTGCCCGTCCCCTTAAAAGGGGTGGGGGGGGTCGCACTAATATACAATGAAAACTTTAACCTTACCCCTAACCTAAATAATAAATACAAATCGTTTGAGGTGCTTACTATGAGGTCTGTCGCACCGCTGCCTCTCGATATGGCTGTTATCTACCGCCCCCCAGGGCCCTACTCGGACTTTATTAATGAATTCTCAGAGTTCGTTGCTGATCTAGTGACGCACGCAGATAATATAATCATAATGGGGGACTTTAATATCCATATGAATACCCCATCGGACCCTCAGTGCGTGGCGCTCCAGACTATAATTGATAGCTGTGGTCTTACACAAATAATAAATGAACCTACGCATCGCAACGGCAATACGATAGATCTAGTGCTGGTCAGGGGTGTCACCACCTCCAAAGTTATGGTACTCCCGTATACTAAAGTAATGTCCGATCATTACCTTATAAAATTAGAAGTTCTGACTCATTGTCAACAAACTAATAATAATAATAACTGCTATAGCAGCCGCAACATTAATGCCGCCACAACGATGACTCTTGCTGACCTACTGCCTTCGGTAATGGCACCATTCCCAAATTATGTCGGCTCTATTGATAACCTCACTAACAACTTTGACAATGCCCTGCGCAAAACCATTGATAGTATAGCACCGCTAAAACAAAAAAGGGCCCCTAAAAGGCGCACCCCATGGTTTACAGAGGAAACCAGAGCTCATAAATTATCATGTAGAAAGTTGGAACGCAAATGGCGCACGACCAAGCTTGAGGTTTTCCATCAAGCATGGAGTGATAGTTTAATATCGTATAAACGCATGCTTACCTTAGCTAAAGCTAAATATTACTCAAATCTCATCCGCCTCAACAAAAACGACCCTAAATTTTTGTTTAGTACAGTAGCATCGCTAACCCAACAAGGGACTCCTCCCAATAGCTCCACCCACTCGGCAGATGACTTTATGAATTTCTTTAATAAGAAAATTGAACTCATTAAAAAGGAGATTAAAGACAACGCATCCCAGCTACAACTGGGTTCTATGAACACAGATACAACTGTATCTACGACGGATACTGCAATACAAAATAGTCTCTCTCTTTTTGATGAAATAACATTAGAGGAACTATTACAGCGTGTAAGTGGGATAAAACAAACAACATGTTTACTTGACCCACTTCCTGGGAAACTTATCAAGGAGCTTTTTGTATTATTAGGTCCATCAATGCTAAATATTATAAACTTATCACTTTCCTCTGGCACTGTTCCCCTAGCATTCAAGAAAGCGGTTATTCATCCTCTGCTCAAAAGACCTAACCTTGATCCTGACCTCATGGTAAACTACCGACCGGTGTCCCACCTTCCCTTTATTTCGAAAATCCTCGAAAAAATTGTCGCACAGCAGCTAAATGAACACTTAGTGTCTAACAATCTCTGTGAACCTTTTCAATCCGGTTTCAGGGCAAATCACTCTACGGAGACAGCCCTCGCAAAAATGACTAATGATCTACTGCTAACGATGGATTCTGATGCGTCATCTATGTTGCTGCTTCTTGATCTTAGCGCTGCTTTCGATACCGTCGATCATAATATTTTATTAGAGCGTATCAAAACACGTATTGGTATGTCAGACTTAGCTTTGTCGTGGTTTAACTCTTATCTTACTGACAGGATGCAATGCGTCTCCCATAATAATGTGACCTCGGACTATGTTAAGGTAACGTGCGGAGTTCCTCAGGGTTCGGTTCTTGGCCCTGCACTCTTTAGTATTTACATGCTGCCGCTAGGCGACATCATACGCAAATACGGTGTTAGCTTTCATTGTTATGCTGATGACACCCAACTCTACATGCCCCTAAAGCTGACCAACACGCCGGATTGTAGTCAGTTGGAGGCGTGTCTTAATGAAATTAAACAATGGATGTCCGCTAACTTCTTGCAACTCAACGCCAAGAAAACGGAAATGCTAATTATCGGTCCTGCTAAACACCGACATTTATTTATTAATACCACCTTAACATTTGACAACCAAACAATTACACAAGGCGAATCAGTAAAGAATCTGGGTATTATCTTCGACCCAACTCTCTCGTTTGAATCACACATTAAGAGTGTTACTAAAACGGCCTTCTTTCATCTCCGTAATATCGCTAAAATTCGTTCTATTTTATCCACTAGCGACGCTGAGATCATTATTCATGCGTTCGTTACGTCTCGTCTCGACTACTGTAACGTATTATTTTCGGGTCTCCCTATGTCTAGCATTAAAAAATTACAGTTGGTACAAAATGCGGCTGCTAGACTTTTGACAAGAACAAGAAAGTTTGATCATATTACGCCTATACTGGCTCACCTGCACTGGCTTCCTGTGCACTTAAGATGTGACTTTAAGGTTTTACTACTTACGTATAAAATACTACACGGTCTAGCTCCGTCCTATCTTGTCGATTGCATTGTACCATATGTCCCGGCAAGAAATCTGCGTTCAAAGAACTCCGGCTTATTAGTGATTCCCAGAGCCCAAAAAAAGTCTGCGGGCTATAGAGCGTTTTCTATTCGGGCTCCAGTACTATGGAATGCCCTCCCGGTAACAATTAGAGATGCTACCTCAATAGAAGCATTTAAGTCACATCTTAAAACTCATTTGTATACTCTAGCCTTTAAATAGCCCCCGTTAGAGCAGTTGATCTGCCGTTTCTTTTCTTTTCTCCTCTGCTCCCCTTTTCCTTGAGGGGGGGGGGGGGGGGGGGGGGGGGGGGGGGGGGGGCACAGGTCCGGTGGCCATGGATGAAGTGCTGGCTGTCCAGAGTCGGGACCCGGGGTGGACCGCTCGCCTGTGCATCGGCTGGGAACAGCTCTGCGCTGCTGACCCGTCTCCGCTCGGGATGGTGTCCTGCTGGCCCCACTATGGACTGGACTCTTACTATTATGTTGGATCCACTATGGACTGGACTCTCACAATATTATGTCAGACCCACTCGACATCCATTGCTTTCGGTCTCCCCTAGAGGGGGGGGGGTTACCCACATATGCGGTCCTCTCCAAGGTTTCTCATAGTCATTCACATCGACGTCCCACTGGGGTGAGTTTTTCCTTGCCCGTATGTGGGCTTTGTACAGAGGATGTCGTTGTGGCTTGTGCAGCCCTTTGAGACACTTGTGATTTAGGGCTATATAAATAAAGATTGATTGATTGATTGATTGATATTAGGGCTGCAACTAACGATTAATTTGATAATTGATTAATCTGTTGATTATTACTTCGATTAATAATCGGATAAAAGAGACAAACTACATTTCTATCTTTTCCAGTATTTTATTGAAAAAAAAACAGCATACTGGCACCATACTTATTTTGAGCATTGTTTCTCTGCTGTTTGTACATGTTGCAGTTTATAAATAAAGGTTTATTAAAAATATATATATACAGGAAAAAGCCAGTAAATTAGAATATTTTGAAAAACTTGATTTATTTCAGTAATTGCATTTAAAAGGTGTAACTTGTACATTATATGTATTCATTGCACACAGACTGATGCATTCAGATGTTTATTTCATTTAATTTTGATGATTTGAAGTGGCAACAAATGAAAATCCAAAATTCCGTGTGTCACAAAATTAGAATATTACTTAAGGCTAATACAAAAAAGGGATTTTTAGAAATGTTGGCCAACTGAAAAGTATGAAAATGAAAAATATGAGCATGTACAATACTCAATACTTGGTTGGAGCTCCTTTTGCCTCAATTACTGCGTTAATGCGGCGTGGCATGGAGTCGATGAGTTTCTGGCACTGCTCAGGTGTTATGAGAGCCCAGGTTGCTCTGATAGTGGCCTTCAACTCTTCTGCATTTTTGGGTCTGGCATTCTGCATCTTCCTTTTCACAATACCCCACAGATTTTCTATGGGGCTAAGGTCAGGGGAGTTGGCGGGCCAATTTAGAACAGAAATACCATGGTCCGTAAACGAGGCACGGGTAGATTTTGCGCTGTGTGCAGGCGCCAAGTCCTGTTGGAACTTGAAATCTTCATCTCCATAGAGCAGGTCAGCAGCAGGAAGCATGAAGAGCTCTAAAACTTGCTGGTAGACGGCTGCGTTGACCCTGGATCTCAGGAAACAGAGTGGACCGACACCAGCAGATGACATGGCACCCCAAACCATCACTGATGGTGGAAACTTTACACTAGACTTCAGGCAACGTGGATCCTGTGCCTCTCCTGTCTTCCTCCAGACTCTGGGACCTCGATTTCCAAAGGAAATGCAAAATTTGCATGGTTGGGTGATGGTAATGGTAATGGTGATGGTAAAAGTGTTCGTCATGTGTTTGTACCCAGCTCAAATCTCTCAGTAAAGTTATTCATTGGATTATACCTTTTGTTTTGAACTTTATTACACCTAAGAGTGCTTTTTCTGGTCCAATTTTTTCCTGCTTTCGCTATCTGCGCCTAATGACTGAGCTACGTCATTTCTTGTGATGTACCACGGAGCATTTCTTGTTGGGACAGGATTCGTTCCCAGGGATTCGACTAAAGAACCAACTCTTTTTCTTTACTATAATGGTCTCGATAATGGGTACCGGTTCTCAAAAAGAGATTCGAGTCCGAGGACTCGGTTCTTTTCTTATCGAACAACCGGGAAAACCGGTTTCGAGCATCATCCCTAGACGAGTGAGTGCCTGCAAGTTTGCAGTCAGGGCAGGATTACTGCTGAGCTGCAGCAGATAGTGAAAGTAAAGTCGCTGCTCTTTTTAAATGTTTCAACTTCTCCACTAGTGTTAGTCATATTTCCTTATTTTATTCTTCTGGAATGCACTCCCAGCTGTGTAAGGGGACGAGGCACAACACGATTGAACATTAATTACGTCGTGAGGAGCCTGACTTTCGCAACGGAACGAGATGGTCGCACTCTTTCTTTCACACAAACACACGCAAACATACACAAACACACACACACACTTCCATATAAACACTAACCTGACTCTCGCCAGATCCTGGTAGTTCACTGAGCTCCACACAAGGATCTGGGACAACTCAATAGGAAATCTATTTCAGAAGGCGGGGCCTTGTAAAAAAATAATTGTTTGTGATTGGATAAACCACTTGTCCGTTATTTTGAATGACGTGCTACTTCAACCACTCACATCGAAATCAACCCGTGACGCTGATGAGAGCGACGCTGGGAAATCCAAAACAGAACAGCCGACATATTGGATAGCGACAGAGCGAAAAGTTAGAGAACTTTTTCTGAAATAACGCAGCAATGTCAGTAGACGATCTATGTCGCAAAACAGTTGCAATAGCAGAACCAATGTCAGCACACGACTCCTCGCTGCGTGCCGCCATTGTTGTTTGAATCAAATAGTCGCTTCGGCGCTACGTCACATCAGCGATCCTGATTGGTTCATTCTTTTTTGGTATCTTGACGGAGTTTGCAATGCCCTCAAGCCCAGATCCTTGTGTGGAGCTCAGCGAACTACAAGGATCTGGCGAGAGTCAGGTTACAGACACACAAGATCACAGTCAATAAAGGTGGATCGTTTCATGCAGGATTATACCAAGCATCGTTAAGCTTCCCTACTGTATACTACTGCGGTAACTTCTAACAGACATTTCCGCCATGTTTGATCGAGGAAATATGCCAACAGCTGATCACCGAGATTGAATTAAAATTGATCAACGATCACGATTATTTCATTGCTCAGCCCTACTTCAACATGTGTATAAGTAATTTTTGAACACATGATACTTTTTGAGTGATAATACCCCTGATAATTTTGGTCACAATAACCCTGATATGAAATTTTCATATTGTTCCGCACTTAATAAACAACGCTGGAGAAGGTAGTACAGACTATGCTTACTTCAAAAAACAGGTTTTGTTAAATGTGATCTTTTAATGTAGTCGTTCACATTATTGAAAAAAATATACAGTTATAATGTGAATGGAATTCGTCTGTGTAGTGCACAAAACATGACCTCAAACGCACTGTAGTTTGTTTGCAGAAGTAAACATAGCCACGATTCAAGTCTTGGCGCATTTGTGGTAATTTCAAAGACTTTGTTCAACCAGAGTTTTTTTAATCAAATTATTTTGCGTAGGAGATTAAAAAGAAAGTAGACAAAACTTTTGGCTCTCAGTTTCTCCCACTTGCTTCGACATCTGTTGTTAGGAGAGTGTGGGTGAGGATTCGAAGCAAAGAGTGGTGAAACATCTTTTTGCCACTGTTTTCTGCTCTTTCGCAGGCCATTCATTTATGTGCCTGTCTATTTTGGCAAAGAATTGTGATGTATGTCACCTTTCAATGATATACTGGTCAGATAAACGTAACATAAACATCCAGACTGCAGTCACATCAAATACATATTGAATATATCGTATGATGACCTTCAAAAGAGGCCTGGGTCTGATTTGAAAAATCAGACAATTCAGAATTGACCTGCACTGTGAACATGTCAACAAAAAGCCATACAAAAAGCATGCAACTTGAATCCCTAATCGCTTGAGGTTCACTTATGTGTAACCTCTAAAAACATCTAAGATACATTTTTTATGAAATGTTGGTGGTGTGAAGTGAATTATATTTGAAATTATTTGGGGCAGCACG
Source organism: Nerophis lumbriciformis (assembly GCF_033978685.3). NCBI lineage: Eukaryota > Metazoa > Chordata > Actinopteri > Syngnathiformes > Syngnathidae > Nerophis > Nerophis lumbriciformis. The sequence continues at coordinate 23,489,737 of NC_084554.2, read as the reverse complement.
GTAGTACAGGGGTTAGTGCATGTGCCTCACAATACAAAGGTCCTGAGTAGTCCTGAGTTCAATCCCGGGCTCGGGATCTTTCTGTGTGGAGTTTGCATGTTCTCCCCGTGACTGCGTGGGTTCCCTCAGGGTACTCCGGCTTCCTCCCACCTCCAAAAAACATGCACCTAGGGATAGGTTGATTGGCAACACTAAATTGGCCCTAGTGTGTGAATGTTGTCTGACTATCTGTAATTAAATGTTTAATTACCAGCAAAAATCCTCACATTTATTGGTGCAATACATCTTTGGACAATTTGGACTAGTATTTTCGGTCAAAGCGGTATAATTGTGTAAATGTATCAATAAGTGCTTTTACTTTTTTGAAACCTTTATTTTGTTAGCACAGTCAGACCGGATGTGGCGCACTGCGCTATTATTGTGAAGGGAGGGAAGTGTGCTACGCTGTGGTTCTCAGCTTGATGAGTAAACAGGCGACTTGAAGCTCTGAAAAATAATAGAGAGAGAGAGCGTCTCTCAAGTTGCGACTGTACATTGTTGTTACATCCATGAATGATGTCGTTCACAACAACGCAAGCAGTTGAGATTTGTTGTGGGTGTGTGGATTGTTCTTGCTAGCTTTATCTTCGTAGTTTAGTCTTTGTTTCAAGGGGCCGTCTCCACTTTGTTTAGTTTAGGACGGGGCGGTGGAGTGTTTTCGGGGATGAATGAGTGCTACCGGACACATTATTTTTTCCAAACAAATGTTACTTCTCCTCACAATAACAGCATTTCACTCCAATTTTTGTCAATTTCCCTGATATTTTACGTTTAACAGCAGATTCCGTTTTAAATTACGTGACTCTGTCCGCGGTTACGTGAACACGGAAATCATATGCTTTACTTATTTTATTGAGTTTAGTGATTATTGATTAGGCATATTAGGCATATTAGCGTTGTGACGTAGAGTGGTAATTGTTTCTTGCCGACAACTAGTGGCCACAATAATTCATTAAGTTAAGGTCATAAGCATTTGAATGATGCAGACATGTTTGTTACTGGATATTTTCTGATACATATTTTGCCTTGAATACTTTGTACCTTTAAGTAATGGAACTTAGGGCTGGGCGATATGGCCTTTTTTTAATATCGCAATATTTTAAGGCCATATCGCGACACACGATATATATCTCGATATTTTGCCTTAGCCTTGAATGAACACTTGATGCAAATAATCACAGCAGTATGATGATTCTATGTGTCTACATTAAAACATTCTTCTTCATACTGCATTAATATATGCTACTTTAAAACTTTCATGCAGAGAAGGAAATCACAACTAAAAAAAATCATTATTTTTTTCATACGGTGTTGATCTGGAAATGTTTGCCTCTGCATTTTGATGGTGTGGGCGTGTGGCACCGAAAGGAGATGTTGACATGCAGAGTAAGCACTGTTCATTCTCTAGCAGGTGACTTTTCAAATGATGCTACATATTAGCAGTAATGCTACTTTTTATAGCAACGCTTTCACCCCACACTTGACAAATTACGGTTGTCTGTTCGACATATTCCCACTTGAAGCCAAACCACCGCCAGACGATGGTTTTTTGGGGGAATTAATTATTCATTCATTTGTTACCAGATATACACCTTCTTTCTCTCGTATTACCGCTCACACGGCTACGCTAGCATCACAGCTAACGTTAGCCATGCTGCTAACTCTTTGCTGCGCGTGGGCGTATACGTATGTGACGTATGTCGTGACAGCATGTGACGTGTGTAGAAGCTGCGCTTGCTGTCTGTGAGAAGGAGAGACAGGAAAGAGCGAGGAGAGCCTGTAGTGTAATGCCAGCAGCTAAAAGCAACTGTGTGAGAACGCATACTCGAATATCACGACATAGTCATTTTCTATATCGCACAGGGACAAACCCACGATATATCGAGTATGTCGGTATATCGCCCAGCCCTAATGGAACTATAATTATTTTATGCTTGTTTATATTGACAAAAGGCAATGTGAGTGTGAATGTTGTCTGTCTATCTGTGTTAGCCCTGCGATGAGGTGGCAACTTGTCCAGGGTGTACTCTGCCTTCCGCCCAATTGTAGCTGAGATAGGCTCCAGCACCCCCTGCGACCCCGAAAGGGATAAGCAGTAGGAAATGGATGGATGGAGACTGCAATAGTGATCAATCGAGGACACTTTATTCGTATGTCTAGCTTGATATCCGATTGAGGCCATGTCTACACTAAGTCGTTTAACCCCTTAAACGAATAATTATTTAGCCTAAGCCCCGTTTCAGCCACACTAAACCAGTGTTTAAGTCCCCCTCCTTGGACAAATTTTTACACGGGTAAGTCAGCCGTGTATTTCTTGAATCTCCGGCACTTTGCTTTGTATGGACTCATTGATCGTTTACCAACTGAGTTCGTAGAGGAAGTGACACCAGAAAAACCGCGCCCGCGCAGCTTCCCAAAAAAATGCTCAGTCTTTCACAACAAAGGATGGGGCGAGGTACACCCCTTTGTCCACAACTGCGTGAGCAAATAGTCAAACAGTTTAAGAACAACGTTTCTCAAAGTGCATTTGCAAGAAATTTAGGGATTTCAACATCTACGGTCCATAATATCATCAAAAGGTTCAGAGAATCTGGAGAAATCACTCCACGTAAGCGGCATGGCCGGAAACCAACATCGAATGACTGTGACCTTCGATCCCTCAGACGGCACTGTATCAAAAACCGACATCAATCTCTAAAGGATGTCACCACATGGGCTCAGGAACACTTCAGAAAACCACTGTCACTAAATACAGTTTGTCGCTACATCTGTAATTGCAAGTTAAAGCTCTACTATGCAAAGCGAAAGCCATTTAGCAACAACATCCAGAAACGCCGCAGGCTTCTCTGGGCCCGAGATCATCTAAGATGGACTCATGCAAAGTGGAAAAGTGTTCTGTGGTCTGACGAGTCCACATTTCAAATTGTTTTTGGAAATATTCGACATCGTGTCGTCCGGACCAAAGGGGAAGCAAACCATCCAGACTGTTATCGACGAAAAGTTCAAAAGCCAGCATCTGTGATGGTATGGGGGTGCATTTGTGCACAAGGCATGGGTAACTTACACATCTCAGAAGGCACCATTAATGCTGAAAGGTACATACAGATTTTGGAACAACATATGCTGCCATCTAAGCGCCGTCTTTTTCATGGATGCCCCTGCTTGTTTCAGCAAGACAATGCCAAGCCACATTCAGCACGTGTTACAACAGCGTGGCTTCGTAAAAAAAGAGTGCGGGTACTTTCCTGGCCCGCCTGCAGTCGAAAATGTGTGGCGCATTATGAAGCGTAAAATACGACAGCGGAGACCCCCGGACTGTTGAACGACTGAAGCTCTACATAAAACAAGAATGGGAAAGAATTCCACTTTCAAAACTCCAACAATTAGTTTCCTCAGTTCCCAATCGTTTATTAAGTGTTGTTAAAAGAAAAGGTGATGTAACACAGTGGTGAACATGCCCTTTCCCAACTACTTTGGCACGTGTTGCAGCCATGAAAATCTAAGTTAATTATTATTTGCAAAAAAATAATAAAGTTTATGAGTTTGAACATCAAATATCTTGTCTTTGTAGTGCATTCAATTGAATATGGGTTGAAAAGGATTTGCAAATCATTGTATTCCGTTTATATTTACATCTAACACAATTTCCCAACTCATATGGAAATGGGGTTTGTAAAAAAATGGAAGCGGATCATCCAGACATGCCGTGTTTCTCATTCTTCTACATGTACAGACGCTTGTGGAAATCACACATGAATACCATAAGTGAAGGAAATGCGCGATTGCAACTATTTCGGATACAACACTTCTCAGACAGCAAGAGAACTTTCGAACTTTCGAAGTCAGCTGTGATTCTATTTACCGAAAAACTTTGTCCCTTCCTCCCACGGATGTGATACAAATATTGCTTTATGGGTGTGACTGTGAAATGGCCAGGCAGCGTGCATGATGCCCGCATCTTCGCTAACTCCGCCATTAGCGCGCAGCTGAAAGATGGAACCATTCCCTCGTGTCCCAAACAACTGCTGGAAGATGAAGATCCGGTCCCTGTTTTTCTTTTGGGTGACCCAGTTTATCCCTTGACGCCATATCTCACGAAAGAATACCCCAACGGCGGAGTCAACCCACAACAATGTTTATTTATTTATATATATATATATATATATATATATATATATATATATATATATATATATATATATATATATATATATATATATATATATGTATTTATTTAGATCCCTAAATTAATTGTTGTAAAATGTTCTTTATTGCATTGTCTACTTTCTCATGTCGATTAAAGATTTGATTAATTTATGATGGCTCAGGTGTGATTCACTACAATCGGGCCCCACAGCACACTGGATTCTAGTTAATTGAAATACCACAACACTGGATATTGTTCAAAGGAGATACATTTTAATTTAAAAACGTGCACACAAAACACAGCAAACAAATGTAAATGCACAGCAAACTATTTACAATGTAGCTCTTTTAAATAACTTCACAGTGAAGTAAAGTAATCTACTGGAGAGCTTGGAGCAGATGGACGCTCAGGTGGATTTTTATTTTTATTTTTTCCGCGCATGCGTTCTAGGTTGTGTTGCGCCGGCGGACGGAGGGGGGTGGGGGTCTTAAACGGTGACATTGTTGTGTGTGGACACGGATAAGGTTAGGTGTGATTTACCCTGGATAAACGGGGCCTGAGAAACCCCTAGTTGTGTTGTTAAATGAACCTGTCTCTGACAGTGTCAGTCAAGTATCTTGGTAAAACAATTGTATATACAGTATTGGATGTCATTAAACTTCTTAGGTGCGCCAAATGTGGTGGGAGAGTTTACTGTTACATTATTTACAGTGAAAAAAGTGATACTGACACCAGACTGTGACAGAAATATGCTTTCAATCTGTCCAATTAACACGCTCAAGTATATTTCATCCCCTCATTAAGGTTCTGTGCGAAATATGTTGGTTATCGGCCTTAAAAATGCACAACATGAAAAACATCTGTCTTTTGTTTGAAGTCCTCGGAGGCTGCGAGTCTAATTTGCATTACAAATTATGGAAGAAAAGCCTTAACTGGCTGCTAGTGTATTCCAGCCTTAATCACTGGTAGCAGATCCACCAAGCTGCAACAAAAAAAAATCACAATCATCAAAATGATTCGAAAGCTACTGAAAAAGTTTCATACAGTTGCTTTAATTAGAATAAGTGTAGCAATCATAGCAGCAGGTCTAATTAAGAGTTAAGTATGTTTTTATGCACATAGCTCAGCAATGCTAATTGAACATTTAGTATGATTAATTCATCCATCATAGCAACAGCCATGATGACGTCTGCTTGTTATTTTAAGTAACACACGCTGACAACTTTACACTGCTACATGGAAATACAATATGCAAATGATAAATTATGCCGATGCAGTTGTATTCTCTATAATAATATATCTTAGTTTTTTTCTGATTAAAAAAAATAAATGTTTGTATCATTTTGAGTGGTCCAGCTTTACTTTGAGAGCAAGGTGGGAGCATAGAAGGTCAACTGACTTGATATGTGATATTTAGGAGACCTTTAAAAAGAAAACACCAGGGACCTTTCTGGGTAGTAAACTTATTTTGCAAAAAACCTGACTTAGAATATTTGTAATTTATTTGCTTAAAAAAAGGGAAGCTGCAGCCTCTGTTATTGTTTTGCTGTCTGTTTAAGAAATGGATTTGAAAATGTCTCAATACGTCTTTTTGTTCTTTTGTAAAAGGGGACAAAAGACCATGAGATATTTATAGAGATCTTGTGAATTGTCAGTCATCAAATAGAATGCAGCCGGAAAATGCAAAATAAATCCAAAATAACCTGAGAGTTCCATGGGTGCATGGTATGAGAAAGAAGAAAAGATTAAATGAGGCATGTGATGGTTATCTAAACAACTGAAATTAATTATTAGACTAAAAGAGGCATTAACTATTTATCGTTTTGGATATCTAATTTTAGATGTAATTTTAACGAATTGCATTTACCATGTGAAATTGTATTATTATATTGTTTTTATCAATCAGGTTATGCTGAAAGCAATTGTATGTATAGTGCTAAAGTAGTAGTAACCAGAAGATGGAGCTATTAATTCAGGCCCAACTCGTCCATCCATCCATCCATCCATCCATCCATCCATCTTCTTCCGCTTATCCGAGGTCGGGTCGCGGGGGCAACAGCCTAAGCAGGGAAGCCCAGACTTTCCTCTCCCCAGCCACTTCGTCCAGCTCTTCCCGGGGGATCCCGAGGCGTTCCCAGGCCAGCCGGGAGACATAGTCTTCCCAACGTGTCCTGGCCTCCTACCGGTCAGACGTGCCCTAAACACCTCCCGAGGGAGGCGTTCGGGTGGCATCCTGACCACATGCCCGAATCACCTCATCTGGCTCCTCTCGATGTGGAGGAGCAGCGGGTTTACTTTGAGCTCCCCCCGGATGGCAGAGCTTCTCACCCTATCTCCAAGGGAGAGCCCCGCCACCTGGCAGAGGAAACTCACTTCGGCCGCTTGTACCCATGATCTTGTCCTTTCGGTCATAACCCAAAGCTCATGACCATAGGTGGGAACGTAGATCGACCGGTAAATTGAGAGCTTTGCCTTCCGGCTCAGCTCCTTCTTCACCACAACAGATCGATACAGCGTCCGCATTACTGAAGACGCCGCACCGATCCGCCTGTCGATCTCACGATCCACTCTTCCCTCACTCGTGAACAAGACTCCGAGGTACTTGAACTCCTCCACTTGGGGCAGGGTCTCCTCCCCAACCCGGAGATGTCATTCCACCCTTTTCCGGGCGAGAACCATGGACTCGGATTTGGAGGTGCTGATTCTCATCCCAGTCGCTTCACACACCCTTCACCAAAAAGGGTGGGTACTCTGAACTGCTGTTCAAACAACAGTCAGGACCCGTCCCCCCACCCGAAGGCGGAGGGAAGCTACCCTCTCGTCCACTGGGTTGAACTCCAACGTGCAGGCTTTAAGCAAGAATTGCTACCCCAGCTTGTCGCCTCTCATCTGCGTGCAACACCAGTGTGGAAGAGAGTTCAGTCCCTCTCGAGAGAACTGGTTCCAGAGCCCTTGCTGTCCGTCGAAGTAAGTCCGCTATATCCAGCCGGAACTTCTCCACCTCGCGCACTAGCTCAGGCTTCTTCCCCCCCAGCGAGGTGACATTCCACGTCCCAAGAGCTAGCTTATGTAGCCGAGGATCGGGCCGCCAAGTGCCCTGCCTTCGGCTTTCGCCCAGCTCACAACGCACCCGACCTCTATGGCCCCTCCCATGAGTGGTGAGCCCATTGGAGGGGTGACCCACGTTGCCTCTTCGGGCTGTGCCCGGCCGGGCCCCATGGGGACAGGCCCGCCATCGTGCCCCAACTCCGAGCCTGGCTCCAGAGGGGGGTCCCGGTGACCCACGTCCGGGTGAGGGAAATCTGAGTCTTTGTTCTTGCATTCCCATAGAAGTCTTCGAGCTGCTCTTTGTCTGATCCCTCACCTAGGACCTGTTTGTCTTGGGAGACCCTACCAGGGGGCATTGAAGCCCCCGGACAACATAGCTCCTAGGATCATTGGGACACGCAAACTCCTCTACCACGGTAAGGTGGCAGCTCAGAGAGGAGCGGCCCGACTCGTTTGCTGCCTAAATGAGTTGCTGTTTCAATAAAAACAAAAAGAGTGAAGTGGGGTGTTGGAAAACAAAGTAATAACTTAAAAAAGAAAAAAAATTGTGTTAATATTGCAGTACTATGAAAGTCTGTTTGGGACACTGACCAGCCCCTGCAGGATATCGAATGTTGTGATTGCGCCAATTCACGCAAATTCAACCAATCACCAAAGTATATGCACGGCAGTGTTGTCCAATGGACCCCATCAAGTCATAAAAACAGTACATTTTTGGGGTCCCACTTTTTTGTAACAGTTTTGAAAACAAATGATAAATGTATGCATTATCCTGTTATAGCTCACATTCTATCTTGTGTTTTGGCAAAAGGTTGTCATAAACGTTACTTAATTAATTTAAAAAAATAAAACAAAAGAAAACAAATGTTTATGTATTGTCAGGACTTGGACTTTGGTGCAGTTTACTGCGTGGATTGTTTTACCGAGATGCAAAAGAACTGGAGCGGACATGGCGTGAAGGTAAATACATGATTTAATTCTTACTATAAAAAGTGTAAACAAAAGGCGCGCACAAGGCAGAGACACAAACTTGGCTAAGGGAAACAAAACTAACACTTAGACGTAAACTATGGACATGAAACAAAATACGCTAACTGTGGCATTAATAAACAAAAACTTAATTGCGGTGACGTGAGCAGGGCAGCATGGACTATGAAATTGCATGAAACAAGCAGCATGAACAAATCATAAAACAGAGTGATGACGCCAGGACGACCAACTGAAAAACCAGGCTTAAATAATAATGACTTGATTGAAACAGGTGCGTGAGTCACATGAATGAGGCAGGTGATACTAATGGGTCGTCATGGTGACAAAACAAACAAGGATGCGTAAAAACAGGAACTATGGAGTTTTAACCAAACAGAACATAACTAAACAAGACATGATCACAAAACATGACATGTATATGTAAATTTATCCAGTTATAAACATTCATCAACTTTGGATCTATCCATCAATTATTTTTTTTCAGGTTGTTTTTTGTTTGTTTGTTTTCTGCTCTTTTTTTCAAAGAAAACTATGTGTTTTTATGGCAAACACAATATATGCTAAATCTTCCACAAAAAATATTTTTCAAAGTGGAATACTTGATGTGAAGTAATCGGAACCTTGTATAGGTCAATAGTTCATAAAAAACATTGATTTTGATTCAATATTATGTTTTGAGCAAGGACAGTTTTAAAGAAAAAAAAGCAGCTTTGTTTTATTAGTCAACATTGCAACTTTTTCAAAATTACATTTCACCTGTAAGCTTTTTATTCCACTTGTTATTTTTTTGGTTATTTTAATAGTATATTTAAAGGCCTGCGGGCCACACTTTTGATACCCTTGCTATAGATAATACAAAATTAAATCTGATAAGTCTAACGATAAAAAGCACAGCCTGGCGATGCATGCGCATTTATCATAACGCACAGTCAGCATCTCTGCTTCAGTAAACAATGACGGTGATGACGTCATTGTCAGCGATGCGAGCGACACTTGCTAACTTGTCAACCACTTCCCCAAGAGACTCCTTTTGAACATTAGCACATTAAAAGTTCAAAAGGCACACATTTGCCCCGTTTGTTGACCTGCAAAATATGTTTTTGAGGTGGAGGAGTCTGGTCGGGTGCTGGTTAGCTTGAAGACAAAAGCGAGGCTCTCTCCACCTGCGCGCTTTCTCCCGCCGTCAGTGCGCAGGTGCGTCCTCTCTCTCCTTAAGTGTGATAATAATCTCTTATTGTCTCTCATTTACCAACAATATTTTTTTAAGACAGAGAAAACCTTTTCAAGTATAAAACATACACAGAGAATATCTGTAATTTATGGATGACAGAGCAGGCAGCAGACAATAACGAAGACTTTGGTGGTGTTTCTAGGATTATACTTATTACTATCATTATTTACAATGAATGAATACAGTAATTTGACAATGAGCTAAGGGTATGAGCTTTAGCTGCCATTTAGTGTCTACTTTTAGGTGTGTGAAAAAACTAAGAAACTCTTTAGAATATTGATAGCAAATTTAGCAAAGTTGATTAAATGTTATTGAAGAGAATACGCTTTAAAACTTGTGCCGCAACTTTCTGAAAAAGCTGCAACAGCCATTTTAGGAGGGACTGAGTTACAATGAAATTGTCCTTGACAAATTTGTCATGTTACGAATAAATTGCAATATCGCTCCTTAATCATTTTTCATAGAATATATTAAATCAGATTATATCAATACTTACTGTATTAAAAAGGTTATTTCAGTCAGGAACAGACAACGGTTTACACGATCATACAAGACTAGAACACTTTCTGCTGCTGTCTGGTCGAAAGTGGATTGAATGAGGTTTCCAAGGATAAGGTAGACAGATTTAGACTTAGACTTAGATTTAGACTTCCTTTTATTGTCATTCAAATCTTAACTTTACAGTACAGATATTATGTTCTATAACTTTTATTCCTACCTAAACAAAGCAGCTAACACAACATTTAGGACTTTTTTCTAGAATAAATAGTATGTTATATTTTTATTTTCTGCCATGGTAAACTTATATAGTCAATCATCAATTAGTACATTTCTTCAAATGCCCATTTGTGGATCTCAGTCAGTGCATTCATTCATCCTTTTGTTATGCCTATGTACTACATTTCAAGCTAACGCCGCCTCAGTCATCACTGAGCTGTTGAGTCATTAGAGCAAAATATTAAATTAAATGTGGTGTTAGGGTTTATGCTGGATCTTTGCCAGCCATGGAAATTATTCCCTTTAGCCCAGATGTGTACGGTTGTCAGTTTACGCGCACGCACGCACACACGCACTCACACACACGAGCCATGTTGTTGTTTTTCCTACCTGATTTAGACTAGAAGAGATTTGGAATAACACAGTGTAATATATGTTTAGGCACATAAATGCTAGTGTGCCGACATTGGGGTCCTCTGAGGACATCCCGCGTGATAACACGGCACCTAGCCAAGAGAGTGGGCGATCGGGAAGCAGGACAGGATGCGTAATGGGAAGAGACCGCCAGCGCCCTCACTTGCGCCCTAGAAATGTATCCGGCTCATGGCGCATGCAAAAAGTCAATCCCCTAAAACTTTATAAGCGGCAATAACAACCGACGCCGTCTGCTTCTAAACGGGTTGTTGCTCACTCCATGCAGAAAGAGCTCTAGACAATTACTATCTTTGGTGCTATCAAAAAGTGCAGAAGTAAAAGCATCAAAGCCATCGTCGTCACACATCAACGGAAGTGAGGTGTGCGTCTTTGTTATAATAATGATCTGCAAAAATTAGCAAAAACAGATGGCCCACTGAACCACAGTATAATTGAATAACTCTGCGGCTTGTTGTCAAGCCATTTGTCTCCATTCAGCTCAACGTGATACTTTTGCAATAGAGAGTTTTATGGTGATAATGATGTTGTCCACCCCAGGCTAATAATTAGAACCTTAGACCTCGCTAATGAGACCTGTAGCCCATGGTGCAAAAATAGGACGTGATTAGACTTAAAATGTTCAGCCTATCATCAAAGATAGTGCAGGGTCATACAATCGGTGTATTAGAGGAACTGCTTTCAAAATGTGCTGTGATGTAATCGACACTTTCAGTCAGGTATTAATTTAAAGCAGACCTATGATAATTTCCCACTTTACTGATTATAAATGTTGTTACAATGTTGGATAGTTGTGTAATGCTCATGCATTTGTTTTTTAAGCCTGTGACCGCTGTGCTTCAGTTTTTTTAAACAGTGTGGTGAATGTACCGTATTTTTCAGACAATAAGGCGCACTGGATTATAAGGTTTACTGTCGATGAACAGGTCTATTTTCATACACAAGGCGCAACGGATTATAAAGGCGCAATAAAACGGTCATATGATTTTTTTCTGCAACTTTTAAACACTTTCTTGTGGTCTACATAACATTTAATGTTGGTTGTTTGGTTAAAATTTTACATAGTTAATGTTTAACTGACAATCTTCTAGCCGCTTTCTGACCGTCTCTTTTCAGGATGCGCCATTTAATGGTCGGGTCTTATTTACTGTATGTGGCTCCACTTTGACTGCGTCTTCTCACTGTCATCTTTTGTTGTAAATGTTGTTGCTTCCATAACGAGACTACTATAGACTACTTTAAATCAGAAATGGCAACAGTAGAGGAAGAATGCACCACAACAAGAGGATAGAGAAAAACAAGGAGCTTATTTACTACGGCGTGGGCTACAATGGTGGACGCGTGCAAATTTTGGGGACTTACGCAGATCCGAAATAGAAAACAGTCGGTAAGAAAAGATGGTTTTGCATAATAGGCCACACAAAATATGTGTGGCCTATTATGGCCAATAAGTGCCATTTTGGGGTCCTTATACACACACACACACACACACAGACATTATACACACACACAATAATAATACATGTATGTTTAAGCACAGTATGGGCGGCATGGCGTAGTGGGTAGAGCAACCGTGCCAGAAACCTGAGGGTTGCAGGTTCGCTCCCCGCCTCTTACTATCCAAAAAATCGCTGCCGTTGTGTCCTTGGGCGGGACACTTCACCCTTTGCCCCCGGTTCCACTCACACCGGTGAATTGAATGATGAATGATAGGTGGTGGTCGGAGGGGCCGTTGGCGCAAATTGCAGCCACGCTTCCGTCAGTCTACCCCAGGACAGCTGTGGCTATGAAAGTAGCTTACCACCACCAGGTGTGAATGAATGATGGGTTCTACATGTAAAGCGACTTTGGGTACTTAGAAAAGCGCTATATAAATCCCAGTTATTATTATTATTATTATGTCTGACTACTATAGCCATAATACTCCTACAATCAATCAAGCGGTGCGGCTTTGTAGCTTACCAAAGTCATAGTAAAAACACTATGACAGATTTTTGAGCACCGTGAGTAATGTTCTATATTCTCAACGAAACGTCAATGTTTTAGTGTTGCTTGCTGTACTCGCTGGCATCATTTATTGAAAAGGTGTCAACCTGCAGTCCACATGTATCTCTTATGTGTGACTGCCATCTACTGAAAATGTCCCTTGGCAAGTTTCACTGCAATAAGGCGCTTTTGGTAGCCATCCACAAGCTTCTGGCAAGCTTCCGGTCGATTTTTTGACCACTCCTCTTGACATCGGACATCACATGGTCAAAGATAAGACCTTCTGGAGGAAAGTTCTGTGGTCAGATGAAACAAAAAATTGAGCTGTTTGGCCACAATACCCAGCAATATGTTTGGAGGAGAAAAGGTGAGGCCTTTAATCCCAGGAATACCATTCCTACCGTCAAGCATGGTGGTGGTAGTATTATGCTCGGGGCCTGTTTTGCTGCCAATGGAACTGGTGCTTTACAGAGAGTAAATGGGACAATGAAAAAGGAGGATTACCTCCAAATTCTTCAGGACAACCTAATATCATCAGCCCGGAGGTTGGGTCTTGGGCGCAGTTGGGTGTTCCACCAGGACATGTAACCAAACATTAACATTGCTGTATGTATACTTTTAACCCAGCAGATTTGGTCACATTTTCAGTAGACCCATAATAAATTCATAAAAGAACCAAACTTAATGAATGTTTTTTGTGACCAACAAGTATGTGCTCCAATCACTCTATCACAAAAAATAAGAGTTGTAGAAATGATTGGACACTCAAGACAGCCATGACATTATGTTCTTTACAAGTGTATGTAAACCTTTGACCACGACTGTACTTCCACTTCCCCAACAATGCATGTTATGCTAATTAGAGACTTTTGTTTTAATTGCTGTGTGAATGTGAATGCTTGTTTTTCTATACCAGGGGTGCCTTAACTTTTTCTATATTGAAAAATGGAAGCAAGCGGGGGTCACTGTACAATTTCGACATCAAAGGTGATAAAACCAATTCAATCTACATCAGAGTATGCTACTACAAGCTTTTTGAAAATAAACATTATCTATGCTATGTTATCTTAGCTTTTGTGCTGTAGGTGACAAAGCAAATAGTTTTTAGTTTTATATCAACACTCCCTCAATAATGAATTCATTTAATTTTCAGAACATGCCGAGGGTAAATAAAAAAAACTAGATGCGGGCCCAAATTGGCCCCCAGGCCACACTTTGGTGCTAAATTACCTGAACAAAACATCAACATCTGTACCGATCTTTGTGTGATAGCTAACAAAGCAAACTAATCTAATCTAAACCCCTTGGAATCATTTCTTCTTAATATTATTCTTTACTAATATTGATATTCCGCAAACTATAACCTTTTTGTGGGCTTAACTTACCATATCATGCAAGAAACTTGTACACCATTCACACCCGAATTCCTATTTATTCCGATTTTAAATCGATTCATAATTTTCAAAAATGGATTTTTACATTTTGTCTTTTATTAAAATCAATTTTTTAAATGTTTTTAGGCCATCTCCGCACTTACTCGCTGCATGTATATGTCAGAAGCCAAGGGGCGCTTTTGTAAACTGTAACATGTTCTGAAAATGTTTTATTAACACTTTTATACAAAATACCGTATTTTTCGGATTCTAAATCGCAGTTTTTTTCATAGTTTGGCCGTGGGTGCGACATATACTTTTTAACACATTACCGTAAAATATCAAATAATATTATTTATCTCATTCGCGTAAGAGACGAAGCAAATGGCAGCAATCGTCACACACACGTCAGCAATCGTCACTCACACGTCAACCAATAAGAATTTGGCGGGGGAGGGTCATGGCACAAGTGCATTGTGGGTCATGGAATGCTAACTGCTATATGCTATATGCTACTGCCGTAGCTATTAAAATGGATCACATCAACATTGGCGGTAACTTATAAAAACTGAGAAGGACTGAACTAAAATGGCACCGAAAAGGAAATCATATACTGCAGATTACAAGCTGGACGTAGTGAAATATGCAGCAGAAAACGGCGATCGAGCAGCAGAAAGAAAAGACGCTAGCGGCCCATACAAGAAGCGACAACGAGGAAGAAGATTTCATCGGATTTAGCAATCAGGAGTGACAGATTGTTTGGTAAACGTATAGCATGTTCTATATGTTATAGTTATTTGAATGTCTCTTACCATAATATGTTACGTTAACATATCAGGCACGTTCTCAGTTGGTTATTTATGCGTCATATAACGTACACTTATTCAGCCTCTTGTTCACTATTCTTTATTTATTTTAAATTGCCTTTCAAATGTCTATTCTTGGTGTTGGATTTTATCAAATAAATTTCCCCCAAAAATGCGACTTGCTTTTTTCCTTCTTTATTATATGCATTTTCGGCCGGTGCGACGTATACTCCGGAGCGATTTATAATCCGAAAAATACGGTTATAGATTGCAGGAATCGGTTGGAATTTAAAATAATTTTTCATAATGTTTATCATGACAGGACGTGCTGAAATAATCAAAGACCATACACAAAGGTAGTCTGCCATTTTTGATGATAGGTCCAATTTTTGGGGGGAATTTGAACCGGTTCCATCCATCCATCTATTTTCTACCGCTTGTCCCATTTGGGGTCGCGGGGGGTGCTGGAGCCTATCTCAGCTGCATTCGGGCGGAAGGCGGGTTACACCTTGGACAAGTCGCCACCTCATCGCAGGGCCAACACAGATAGACAGACAACATTCACACTCACATTCACACACTAGGGCCAATTTAGTGTTGCTTTAGTGTGCATGTCTTTGGAGGTGGGAGGAAGCCGGAGTACCCGGAGGGAACCCACGCAGTCATGGGGAGAACATGCAAACTCTACACAGAAAGACCCCGAGCCCAGGGATCAAACCCAGGACCTTTGTATTGTGAGGCACATGCACTAACCCCTGTAACACTGTGCTGCCCTGAACCTGTTTCATTTTGTGTAATATTCTAATACGGGAAGTATTTATTATGTTTGTAGAGTGTGTCGCTGGTAGGGTTGTATACCGAGTACCGATATTATTTGGTACCGGTTAAAATTCTGGACTAATGCTATGGCTTTCGGTACTTCTTTCATCCAGCTGATTGTCATAATTATGACAAGCACGCGCTGTCACATTCATTCAGATGCCACTGCAACGCATAAAAAACCCCACCAGCCAATCGGAGTCGACCTTTTATCACCTTACTTCCGGTTACCAGGTTACAACAACAGAATCATACGTGTACGCGTCATTGAAATTGTGGACGGTATCTATGTTCGCTAAAAACAGAATATAAATGCAGAAAGTCGCGGAATTTGGCGCAATGTGACTGAGATTCTGTCATTGAGAAGAAAAGGGGAAATCATGTTTACGAGGACCGTGTACTTGGCACTCACCTCCATGAAGCCTGGCCAGCCATGGGCCATTCTAGCCGACAGCCCTGCATCCTTCTTGGGCCATCTCTTTGCTTGCCTCCTTGACACACGGCCACCTCAAACTACCAAACTACTCCAAAATACAGAGCCAAACAGTTCCCAAATGACTATGTGTCTGTGTGTCAGGTGATATGTTTATTTCGCAAATGTGATGTCTACTTTTCCAAAAGCTGTGTAAAAACACCATGCTACTAATGCTAATGCTAGCTAGTTGTGGACGCAGCCACCGGTTTTAATTGGTAAGTTAATGAAAATTAAACAACTTCTAATACCACAGTTAGCCCACTAGTGTTGAAAAAATAACTGATACATCTTTGTGTGTGCTTTCTTTTACTTGAAAGCATCTAAACTCAAATGTATTGGTACATTGTTAAGTTATACAAAACCCAAAACCAGTGAAGTTGTCACGTTGTGTAAATTGTAAATAAAAAGAGAATACAATGATTTGCAAATCCCTTTCAACCTATATTCAATTTAATACACTGCAAAGACAAGATACTTAACGTTCAAACTGAGAAACTTTGTTTGGAACATCCCACAGGTGAACAGGCTAATTGGGAACAGGTGGGTGCCATGATTGGGTATAAAAGCAGCTTACATGAAATGCAGCGGCGGCAGCGGCGATGACCAAGAAGAACGCGGAGTTGGAATATAATCACAACATTTTATGTACATATTTATATACAGATTTGAACAATTAGTGATTCACTGAAATATATTTATTAATTGTGGTTCTTACAAAAAATATATCTTATAAAATATAAAAGCTAAAATGTCTCTTAAAGCTCTGCCCCTTTAATTAGTGAATACTAAATAATTTAACTTTAGCCTACTACTACAACCATATTATTTACCAGCAACATGAAGTGAAACAGAGGCAGAGGTGTCCTGCCACAGTCAGTCAACCTCCTCCTCGTCCTCCTCCTGCTGCTGCTGAACAGGTCGCACCTGTGGTCCGAACTGTAGGCCTACCTCCTCTCCAAGTCGAGCCCTTTTCGGCCGTTGAAAATATTTTTCTAAACTCATCTGTGTGAAGGAGTGAACATCCAACATTAGAATTTATTACTAACGAGCAGAACCGCTCTATGTACAGTGCCGTCTAACCTTAAGCGGCAGCAGCTCAACACATGCAGGGTTCAACGTTAAGGTTTTTTTCTACTTGCCTGACTTCTCAAATCTACTTGCCCCAATATTTGTACTTGTCCTGCCTAGGTTTTTTTCTGGCTGTGTAGTGCTCATGGCTTATATCTTAATAGAATCCTTCCCGTTGACTATTTACAACACTACACAGTATTTATTATTATTATTATTATTATTATCTATAATTGCATTTAAATGGCATTGCATACATGTAAAATTAAATGCTATTTCACATTATTTGACCAGTAGCAGTTACACTCATCTGAACAGGTCAGCCACCTGTTTAAAGCCCAATCACAGTAGAAATCTTGAAATGAAGGGCCTTTAATGGCCAAAACATTAACCTGGACAACATTTTAACAGCTGGTTGGCTCAGATTGTATTCTTTTCATTGCATTCACATGCTGCAGTGGCCAGTGGACAATTTAGCTTCAGTCCATGTGTGTTTATTGACAACATGGTTATAACCTGGACACGTTAGCTCGTCGGTATTGTAACACGTGACTGTTACTACGAGCGTCTGCCCCGGGCCACGAGTCAAACAGCGGCGGTGTTAATGAAGCAGCATCAGGCTGCTCACCGTCAGTGAAACGCTCGGTGAAATCACGGATTAACGTTAAATATATGAAGAGCCGCGAGCGATGCAGCTATAACCTATCTACTAGTGATGGGTTGATGAGGCGTCATGAAGCGTTTTGACACATTGCAAAACTGTATTGATACTGTGTCGATACTGTGTCACTAAATAATGACATCTGCTGGACATTAAAAATCCCTACAGGCAACCTATGGACCGACTCAACTGACACTGATTTTATGACCTAGTACAGTGGTTCTCAAATGGGGGTACGCGAACCCCTGGGGGTACTTGAAGGTATGCCAAGGGGTACGTGAGATTTTTAAAAAATATTCTAAAAATAGCAACAATTCAAAAATCCTTTATATATTTATTGAATAATACTTCAACAAAATATGAATGTAAGTTCATAAACTCAGTGAAGCACAAGCTCAGGTTTGTCACTAAAATGTCTGTCAAAAAGAACTGTGAAAAGAAATGTAACTATGCAATATTCAGTGTTGACAGCTAGATTTTTTGTGGACATGTTCCATAAATATTGATGTTAAAGATTTTTTTTTTTTGTGAAGAAATGTTTAGAATTAAGTTCATGAATCCAGATGGATCTCTAATACAATCCCCAAAGAGGGCACTTTAAGTTGATTATTACTTCTAGGTGTAGAAATCTTTATTTATAATTGAATCACTTGTTTATTATTCAACAAGTTTTTAGTTATTTTTATATCTTTTTTTTCCAAATAGTTCAAGAAAGACCACTACAAATGAGCAATATTTTGCACTGTTATACAATTTAATAAATCAGAAACTGATGACATAGTGCTGTATTTTACTTCTTTATCTTTTTTTTTTCAACCAAAAATGCTTTGCTCTGATTAGGGGGTACTTGAATTTAAAAAAAAATCACAGGGGGTACATTGCTGAAAAAAGGTTGAGAACCACTGACCTAGTATATACAATAATATAAACCAAGTCATTGTATTTCATTTAGGATTATTTCATAACTTCATTTAAATAAAAATATATTTTTTGTCTTTTTTAGATACAGTCAATAAATAATGTGAACATGTATCATAACATGGAAAACTAAGAGAACGTGTTGTGAATGAGGATGCTTGTGGGCCTGGAAATTATTATTTATTTATTTTTACACATTTTTATTAAAAAAAAAACAGTTTTTCCAACGTATTCAATTTTAGACGCTTTCTCTTCTTAGTTATTATTTCTCCGGCTGTAGAAAAGAGCCACTCACAGGGCATAGAGGAGGCGTCAGTGCGACACGGTTCGCGTATCGGTCACGTGACCAAAACAGCTCATGATCGGTCACGTGACTTTCTAAAAGCGGTACGCGCACCTACACAGGGTTTAGCTCTATGAGCTCGACGCATGCGCAGATGCATCGGTGTTGCCGGACCCATCACTACTATCTACCTATAACACCTGTAAAAATGAAGCAATGCTACCACGCTAGCAAGCGTTAGCTCGCCGGCTATGAGCCACCAAGCTCCTAACTGTCGCCAAAAGGCACCATTTAAGTTTTTTCCCCATGGCATCCTGGATCAAGGCTTTCAGCAGCTTTTGGACGTTTGAGGTAGAAACGTAGGAAGCGCCATCATTATGAAAAGTAGCCGGCGAGTATTTTGATTCCGTCCACCGTCACTCTTCTTCTTCTTCTTCTTCTTCTTCTTCTTCTTCTGGCCCACCAGGTGAATTAAGTGCTATTGCATAGTGCATAGTAGGCTACCGCCACCTACTGCACCTGAGGTGTAACTACAAGCAACATTCACAGACAGTCCCATTGCTTTTATGAGCGGTCGACCGAGTCAAAAGCCGAAAAATCCATTTGTGGCGGACGTAATTCTTTCGTGGCGGGCCGCCACAAATAAATAAATGTGTGGGAAACACCGTGTTGCCATCCAAGCAACGTCTTTTTTAGCAAGACAATGCCAAGCCACATTCTACACATGTTACAACAGTGTGGCTTCGTATAAAAGAGTGCGGGTACTAGACTGGCCTGCCTGTAGTCCAGACCGGTCTCCCATTAAAAATGTGTGGCGCATTATGAAGCGTAAAATACAACAACGGAGACCCGGGACTGTTGAACAACTTAAGCTGTACATCAAGCAAGAATGGGAAAGAATTCCACCTGAAAAGCTTCAAAAATTGATCTCCTCAGTTCCAAAACGTTTATGGAGTGTTGTTAAAAGGAAAGGCCATGTAACACAGTGGTAAAAATGCCCTTGTGCCAACTTTTTTGCAATGTGTTGTTGCCAATAAATTTTAAGTTAATGATTATTTGTAAAACAAAAATACGCTTATCAGTTTGAACATTAAATATCTTGTCTTTGCAGTCTATTCAATTGAATATAAGTTGAAAAGGATTTGCACATCATTGTATTCTGTTTTTATTTACTAGTTACACAACGTGCCAAATTCACTGGTTTTGGGTTTTGTAGTTATTTTTCTTATTTACTTTACTTTTTTTATTTACTTAGAATGATAATAAATTGTTGAACTAATTCCTTGTTTATTTGCTCTTTAGCTTTAGATGCTTTAAAACTGGGCAGGTTAAAAACAATGTAAAAAATGGTGACATTAATCGAGATCGGACAACTTTTTTGTTTCTGTTTGCCATATCACGCAGCCCTTACATCTGATAATCAGCTTAGAACAGGGGTGTCAAACGTACAGCCCGCGGGCCAGATCAGGCCCATGAACAGGTTTTATCCGGCCCACGGGATGAGTTTGCCAAGTATATAAATTTGTCAAAATTTTTGAATGAAATAAACTGCTGTTCTAAATGTGTCCACTAGATGTCGCAATAGCAATTCTTTGTATCTTTGTAGATTATGCTACATGTGTAAAAAAATAAACCACATGATTTTAGTGCACTAGTCAAGGAACATGAGCAAACTACATAAATAACATCATGTAATTTGATTTTGATATAATTTTTTTATCTTGATAGATTGAAAATTAACACCAATGAGTTGACTGATGAACATGATCACATAATTTATTCAGAAAGTATAAATAACGACAAATAAAGGTAGAATTCTATTAACCCAACAACATTATGATTTGTACATTTTCAGAATGTGCTTGTTCTATTTTTAAACAAAGAAAACAATCTGCAGTTGGCTTTATTTTTAAGTTATCGTGCCATGATTTTACCAGTCCGGCCCACTTTTGAGTTTAATTTTTTCTCCATGTGGCCCTCGATTTAAAATGAGTTTGACACCCCTGGCTTAGAATAATCACAAATAAAAAAGCAATAATATCACAAATTATAAAGCTAATAAATATGGTTATTTATTTACACCACTTCATAGTACTGATAAGAACACTGATGGATACCAACATAGGCGTCAATCTACATGTCTGCCAGCGGGTGCTCGGTGTGTATAAAAAAAAATATAGACGTTCAGCGAAGTTAATATCCCATGTGGTTTGTGGCTTTATTATTTTGTAAAACGGACCAAATTTGCCACAAAATTAACTACAACAAGATAGATTTTTCATAAATTATTTTAAAGATTGAAGTGAATTAGTGAATTATATTTATATAGCGCTTTTTCTCTAGTGACTCAAAGCGCTTTACATAGTGAAACCCAATGTCTAAGTTACATTTAAACCAGTGTGGGTGGCACTGGGAGCAGGTGGGTAAAGTGTCTTGCCCAAGGACACAACGGCAGTGACTAGGATGGCGGAAGCGGGGATCGAACCTGCAACCCTCAAATTGCTGGCACGGCCACACTACCAACCGAGTAATACCGGGGCGGTATAGCTCGGTTGAAAGTTGCCATCAATCCTACGTGGGTGCTTCGATGCCCGAGCACCCACGGGATCGGCGCCTATGGATACCAGTATAAGGAATATCGTTAATAAAATTCTAACAATATACATCCCTAGAACCAGCGTCCTCTGCAGTAGACGTTTGTGTTTTTAATATATTTTTCCGAAACTCTGAGGATGCTGGTTCTCAGCGGGTTGTGTGTGGTTTAGCAGGTGACCAGTCAACCAGCCCAAAGACAGTTGGGATAGGCTCCAGCTCCCCATACTGTAAATGAGGACAAGCAGTATAGAAAACCGTGTAATAATGACACATTTTCAGTATTGTCTTTTAAAGGTAATGACGGATGCTGTGAACATTTAGTAGTACCCGACTGGCAACTTTATGAGAGTTATGTGGCTTTATGTTCCACTAGAAGTCCTCAAGAATATAAGTAACGCCTAATTTCTACTCCAAATGCCGCTGGTGTTAAAGCTCATCTTCCACACCTGCTTCCTCCGGCTAGCTTATCAGCACGTGCACCAGTACTCACCCCCAGCTTCTTACTGCGTATCCTCACGTATCCTTGTTTGACTATGTCGTTGAAGTTGGAAGCCATGGTCGAAGGGACGCCGAGAGCTCCCCACACACACACACCACTTAAAATAAAACAAACCAGCTTGTTTTTTCTTTGTTGTTTTTTTTTGTTTGTTTTTTTCCCTTCTGTTATCGTCACGCAACACGTCTCACAAGAGGCTCTGTCCGCGAAGCATCCGCCTGGTGAGAGGGGAAGCAGAGCGGCGGGCAACCTGCTTCCGTGTCAGCGCTCAGGCTGCCCGGCTTCGGCTGCGCGGTCCATCCGGGGAGATGATGGAGGGAGGCGGGAGATACCATTTGTCAGCTGATTCATTGGAGCGGAGAGGGGATGGCAGAGGAGAGGGGAGCGCGTGCGCTTTCTGGACCGCACCATCTGTGGCACAGAGGGGGGTCAGGGCTGGGTCATAAATCAAGGTGCCGGGAGGCGCAAATAGGATGTTTATATAGCCTTACAGTAAGTTTTGTTTGTAATATTAAAATGCAATGTTATATATTATGCACTTCATGGCTAAAACATGAAGATAGCATACAAAAATGGGATAGTTTATTAGGAAGAGTTGCTAATGTTTTGCATATTTAAAGGCCTACCGAAATGCGATTTTCTTATTTAAACGGGGATAGCAGTTCCATTCTATGTGTCATACTTGATCATTTTGTGATATTGCCATATTTTTGCTGAAAGGATTTAGTAGAGAACATTGACCATAAAGATCGCAACTTTTGGTCGCTGATAAAAAAGCCTTGCCTGTACCGGAAGTAGCAGACGAGTAGCGTGACGTCACAGGTTGTGGAGCTCCTCACATCTGCACATTGTTTACAATCATGGCCACCAGCAGCGAGAACGATTCGGACCGAGAAAGTGACGATTTCCCCATTAATTTGAGCGAGGATGAAAGATTTGTGGATGAGGAAAGTGAGAGTGAAGGACTAGAGGGCAGTGGGAGCGATTCAGATAGGGAAGATGCTGTGAGAGGCGGGTGGGACCTGATATTCAGCTGGGAATGACTAAAACAGTAAATAAACACAAGACATATATATACTCCATTAGCCACAACACAACCAGGCTTATATTTAATATGCCACAAATTAATCCCGCATAACAAACACCTCCGAAATCAATCAATCAATCCCCCCTCCCGTCCATATAACCCGCCAATACAACTCAAACACCTGCACAACACACTCAATCCCACAGCCCAAAGTACCGTTCACCTCCCCAAAGTTCATACAGCACATATATTTCCCCAAAGTCCCCAAAGTTACGTACGTGACATGCACATAGCGGCACGCACGTACGGGCAAGGGATCAAATGTTTGGAAGCCGCAGCTGCATGCGTACTCACGGTACCGTGTCTGCGTATCCAACTCAAAGTCCTCTTGGTAAGAGTCTCTGTTGTCCCAGTTCTCCACAGGCCAATGGTAAAGCTTGACTGTCATCTTTCGGGAATGTAAACAATGAAACACCAGCTGTGTTTGTGTTGCTGCAGCCGCCCGCAATACACCGCTTCCCACCTACAGCTTTCTTCTTTGCTGTCTCCATTGTTCATTGAACAAATTGCAAAAGATTCACCACGACAGATGTCCAGAATACTGTGGAATTTTGCGATGAAAACAGACGACTTAATAGCTGGCCACCATGCTGTCCCAAAATGTCCTCTACAATCCGTGACGTCACGCGCAGATGTCATCATACCGAGACGTTTTCAGCAGGATATTTCGAGCAAAATTTAAAATTCACTTTAGTAAGCTAACCCGGGCGTATTGGCATGTGTTGCAATGTTAAGATTTCATCATTGATATATAAACTATCAGACTGCGTGGTCGGTAGTAGTGGGTTTCAGTAGGCCTTTAAGTGCCAAACATGGACAACACTAGGAATGCATCTGGGTAAATTGGGTACCGCATGCACACATACTACATCTGTGTTTTTCAACATTTTTTGAGCCAAGGCACATTTTTTGCGTTGAAAAAATTCGGAGGCACACCACCAGCAGAAATCATTAAAAAACTAAACTCAGTTGACAGTAAAAAGTTTAAAGTCAATTGTTGGGTATGACTTTAAACCATAACCAAGCGTGCATCAATGTTGCTCTTGTCTCAAAGTAGGTGTACTGTCATCACCTGTCACATCACGCCCTGACTTATTTTGAGTTTTTTGCTGTTTTCCTGTGTGTAGTGTTTTAGTTCTTGTCTTGCGCTCCTAATTTGGTCGCTTTTTCTCTTTTTTTGGTATTTTCCTGTAGCAGTTTCATGTCTTCCTTGACCGCTATACCCCACACCTGCTTTGTTTTAGCAATCAAGAATATTTCAGTTGTTTTTATCCTTCTTTGTGGGGACATTGTTGATTGTCATGTCATGTTCGGATGTACTTTGTGGACGCCGTCTTTGCTCCACAGTAAGTCATTGCTGTCGTCCAGCATTCTGTTTTTGTTTACTTTGTAGCCAGTTCAGTTTTAGTTTTCTTCTGCATAGCCTTCCCTAAGCTTCAATGCCTTTTCTTAGGGGCACTCACCTTTTGTTTATTTTTGGTTTTAGCATTAGACATCTTTTTACCTGCACACTGCCTCCCGCTGTTCCCGACATCTAAAACACAATTAGCTACCGGCTGCCACCTACTGATATGGAAGAGTATTACACGGTTACTCTGCCGAGCTCTAGACAGCACCGACACTCAACAACAACACATAATATGCAGACTATAATTACTGGTTTGCAAAAATATTTTTAACCCAAATAAGTGAAACTAGATGATCTCCCACGGCACACCAGACTGTATCCCATGGCACACTAGTGTGCCGCGGCCAGAGGTGGGTAGAGTAGCCAGAAATTGTACTCAAGTAAGAGTACTGGTAGTTTAGAGATTTATTACTCAAGTAAAAGTAAGGAGTAGTCACCCAAATATTTACTTGAGTAAAACTAAAAAGTATGTTGTGAAAAAACTACTCAAGTACTGAGTAACTGATGAGTAACATACACACACACACATATATATATGTAACAGGGTCCATTATGTCTTGTAAATAATGTATTTTATAATGCTTTATTATTGTTATAATTACACAAAATGTGTAAGTTACATGTAAATACCTGAATATTGTTTGATGTTTTGTCAATGTGGAACCATTGTCTCGTTGTCCCTCCTACTGCAATAATTACGGTGACACCTGTCTTTATATATGCGTTGGACACGCCTTCCAACTTCCCTTTTGTCCACCATAACGGGAGAGGTAGGCGTCCATGCGACGACAGATAATGTCATGTTAAGAACTTCTGTTCATTTTCTTGTTCTGTATTGTATTTTGTGTAGGGACTCGACGACGTCAAAAACTTATTGACAACAATTGTGTTCTGTTTTATCAGGTATGTTTATTTCACTGTTGTACGCCTTTTTTGTCCACCATAACGGGAGAGGGACTCGACGACGTCAAAAACTTATTGACAACAATTGTGTTCTGTTTTATCAGTAAAGTGCAGCTGAGCAATCCATGGTGTCGGTCGTTTTTCACAAAAGCCACACAACGCAGAGAGGAAAAGACCACCGGTTACATATACATATATATATATATATATATATATATATATATATATATATATATATATATATATATATATATATATATATATATATATATATATATATACATTGATATATACAGTATATAATTTATATGTATTTATTTAGCTGTTTTTTTTTACATGTTAAAGATGTTTTAATGAATATACATGCATGTTTAACATATAGATTCCTTTCTTTCATGAAGACTAGAATATAAGTTGGTGTATTACCTGATTCTGATGACTTGCATTGATTGTAATCAGACAGTAGTGATGATAGCGTCCACGTTTTCAAATGGAGGAGAAGAAAAGTTCCTCCTTTCTGTCTAATACCACATGAAAGTGGTGGGTTTTTGGTATCTTATTTGTACAGCTTCCATATTCGTTTTTATACACTTTACAAGAAATATATTGGCGTCAAACTCCTTAGCTTGCTAGCTTGTTTGCGCTGGCTTTCGGAGACTCTTGTTTTGAAAGCGCAGGCGCGATGGAGCGGCACTTTTATTGTGAAGACAGGAACTGTGCAGTCAGTCTTTAGGCTTTTGACGGGATGTACGGTTGAAATAAAAAAGTATCTTTTTTCCTTCACACTTTTGATTGATTGATTGGAACTTTTATTAGTAGATTGCACAGTACAGTACATATTCCGTACAATTGACCACTAAATGGTAACACCCCAATAAGTTTTTCAACTTGTTTAAGTCAGGTCATGTGACCACCTGGCTCTGTTTGATTGGTTCAACGTCACCAGTGACTACATCTGATTGGTGGAACGAAGTGAAACGTCACCAGTAAGGCAGGCACTTTGAAGGTCTGTCTGACAGACCAAAACAAACAAAGCGTGCATTGACAGATCGATAAAAATTAGTAGCGAGTAGCAAGCTGAATGTAGATAAAAGTAGCGGAGTAAAAGTAGCGTTCCTTCTCTATAAATATACTTAAGTAAAAGTAAAAGTATGTTGCATTAAAACTACTCTTAGAAGTACAATTTATCCCAAAAGTTACTCAAGTAGATGTAACGGAGTAAATGTAGCGCGTTACTACCCACCTCTGGCCGCGGCACAGTGGTTGAAAAACACTGTACTACATCACTTCCTTCACATGGTGCGTCTTCAACGTCACGTGTGGTATTCATTTTTTTATTTTTATATTTTGTATATTAAAAATAAGCCTACATAATAGAAAAATCTAACAATAATGCGAACATTAAAATTAGCGAGTATCATTTCCAATCACTTTCATTCTATTAAGGTTGTACGCTACCGGTATTTGTTACGGCACATGCGCATACCATCATTCCCTCCGCAGCAAGCGCCGCTGGAAGGTCCGCTGGAAGGTCCGCTGGAAGCTCCGCTAAGAGGCCCTCTGGACACGCCCCTGCTCTTTTCTCTCAGACCGCGCCCGCGCGCCTGGACGGCTGCGGCCAATCTACAATCAGCGCACCTGGATCTAATGAGGCTCGACACCATAAGGACCAGCGCAGCCAGAGATCCAGTGCTGGAACGTAGTTCTCTGTCCCTCAGTAAGCTTCGCGTCTCTGGCTCCTCTCCTGAGCTTTTGTCTCCGTGTACCCGCACTCTTTTTTTTTACAAAGCCACGCTGTTGTAACACGTGCTGAATGTGGCTTGGTGTTGTCTTGCTGAAACAAGCATGGGCGTCCATGAAAAAGACAGCTCTTAGATGGCAGCATATGTTGTTCCAAAACCTGTATGTACCTTTCAGTATTAATGGTGCCATCACAAATGTGTAAGTTACCCATGCCTTGGGCACTAATGCACCCCCATACCATCACAGATGCTGGCTTTTGAACTTTGCGTCGATAACAGTCTGGATGGTTCGCTTCCCCTTTGGTCCGGATGACACGATGTTGAATATTTCCAAAAACAATTAGAAATGTGGACTCGTCAGACCACAGAACACTTCTCCACTTTGCATCAGTCCATCTTAGATGATCTCGGGCCCAGAGAAGCCGGCGGAGTTTCTGGATGTTGTTGATAAATGGCTTTCGCTTTGCATAGTAGAGCTTTAACTTGCAATTACAGATGTAGCGACAAACTGTATTTAGTGACAGTGGTTTTCTGAAATGTTCCTGAGCCCATGTGGTGATATCCTTTAAAGATTGATGTCGTTTTATGATACAGTGCTGTCTGAGGGATCGAAGGTCACGGTCATTCAATGTTGGTTTCCGGCCATGCCGCTTACGTGGAGTGATTTCTCCAGATTCTCTGAACCTTTTGATGATATTATGGATCGTAGATGTTGAAATCCCTAAATTTCTTGCAATTGCACTTTGAGAAACGTTGTTCTTAAACTGTTTGACTATTTGCTCACGCAGTTGTGGACAAAGGGGTGTACCTCGCCCCATCCTTTCTTGTGAAAGACTGAGCATTTTTTGGGAAGCTGTTTTTTTACCCAATCATGGCACCCACCTGTTCCCAATTAGCCTGCACACCTGTGGGATGTTCCAAAGAAGTGTTTGTAGCGGCCCACTTGGATTAATGACACAAGATGCAGAGAGCTTCGACTGGTGCAACTTTAATTCTCTCCTCCTCTTCTCCTCACAATTTTGACACCGTGAAAACTATGAAGATGGACAAAAAATACAAATGCCATATTTCCACAAACAATACATAAATCATGTTTACATTTTGAAACTTATAAACAAATCTTTTTAGTAAACTTAAAGAATGAATTTTCACATGAATTAAGCTTAATTACAAGTTACAGCGCTTATTTAAATAAAAATAATGACATTTTCCCGTTTGTTTTAAATGAAATGAACCACTTGTTTTACAATAAATAAAACCATTAGTCTCCTCCTACCTCCTTCCGCTTCCAAGGGCGCTAAGTTTGCTCCGCTAGTTAGCTTAGCTTCCACACACAGCTCGGAGTGACTCTCCTTAAATGTGACATATAAACAACGCAAACACGAGGCACAATAAAATAACCTCTCACAAATGTTCACACAGAATATGAGAAATATATCTTTGTCAGCATGTTTTACCAGTCCTGGAGTAACGTGAGTATGCTGTTGAAGTCAGACAGAACGGCAGCAGGAAGTCAAGTATCAGCAATAAAGGAAGTAACAGAATAAGAGTGGGCTCTTCAAAATAAAGGCACAAAAACGTAACATGCCAGAACTGCAATTATCTCCTGAACAAAATTTGCTGCCATTTACACTCCCACCAAATCCTGATACAAGGAATGAACAAAATACACAAAGAGCCAATGAAATGTACAGGATTTTTCTTGACTGTGATAAATGAGTAACTTCACATTTAACTATCAGTGGTATGTGAACTGTACTGTAATCGTACACGATAAACAATTGTCAGTCTGTTTGTTCTGATCAATTCTCAAGGAGAAGCACTAATTTTTGGATTGGTCTCTCAGTAACTGAAGGTTTAGAGGGGGGATCTTGTTTTCTTTGAGGCTTTCGCTCTCCGACTTGTACTTTGACTCGACGGACTAAGCTATCTCTGTCTTGAACAGTCTCCACCACTCGTCCTAGTTGCCAATGATTTCTCGGGAGGTTGTCGTCTTTAATGATGACAATGTCGTTGACTCTGAGGTTGTGCTGAGGTAAGTGCCATTTCTGTCTTGTGGATATGTTGAGCAAATATTCCTTTTTCCAGCGACCCCAGAATTGTTCGATGAGGTATTGAACTCTTCTCCATCTCTTTGTAGCGTACAAATCCTCCTTCACAAATTCTCCCGGGGGAGGAAGAGCAACTTTAGATTTCATCATGATGAGGTGATTCGGTGTTAAAGGTTCCAGGGCCTGTGGATCATTGATTCCATCTACTGTTAATGGGCGGCTGTTCACAATAGCCATAGCTTCATATAGCAGTGTTCTAAGAGAGGCGTCATCAAGGCGACCCGGGCACTGTGCGAAGGTGGCATTCAGTACATTCCTAACGGTTCTGATTTGCCGTTCCCAGACACCGCCTGCATGGCTGGCAGAGGGGGCGTTGAATACAAATTCGCACTGCCTTTCAGTCAGGAAGATTTCCAGTAGTTTGGTGTCACATTGTTTAAGTGCTTCCTTAAACTCATTTCTGGCGCCAATGAAGTTAGAACCTTGGTCGCAGTGTAGTTGTCTGACAGCTCCTCTCAGACTGATAAAGCATCTCAAAGCGTTAATGAATGAGTCTGTCGACAAATCTTCAAGCATCTCGATATGGACAGCTCTAGAGTACAAACATGTGAAGATGAGTCCATATCTTTTGTATTCTTTGCGGGCTTTCTTTACAATAAACGGTCCAAAACAGTCCATGCCGCTGTACGTGAACGGTGCTGAGGCTTCAAGACGTTCTTTAGGGAGTTCAGCCATCCGCTGACTCTGTCGGCCATCGAAGTTTCCTGCAAAGCACACAGGTGCGTATCAACTTGGCAACCAGCTTGCTCCCACCAATGACCCAGAATCCATTGCTCCTAAGCTCCATTTGTGTCTGGCTTTGACCTTGATGGCATATCTTGGCGTGGTAGTGGGACACAATCAGCTTAGATATGTGACTGTTGTTTGGTAAGATGACTGGATGCTTCACTTTGTGACAGAGAGATGATTGTTTTAATCTCCCACCAACACAGAGCAGTCCTTCAGACCAGATGGGATCCAGACTGAAGAGAGAGCTTGAGTTTGGAAGGCATTTTTCACCTTGAAGCATCTTTATCTCTTGGGGGAAGGCTTGCTGCTGTACAATCTTAATCACTTTCTCAGCGGCCTTCTCACACTCCTCGACAGTTACATGTTCACTGTGCTGGTTTTGTTTACACCCCAGCCTCTTGATTCTTGCAACCACCTTTACAAGTCTTGTCCATGAGGAAAACTGACTCAGACGCCTAAGGATGTCGTCGCAGTTATTTGCTTTGGTTGCAAGCACCTGAATTGTCTTGACTTCGGGATCACCCACAAGTAAGTCTGTTGGAGTGCTGGGTGTTAGATGTAATTCACTTTCCCAGAGAAACTTCGGTCCTCGCAGCCAGTTTGTTGAGTGAATATCTGAAGCATGGAGACCTCGGGATGCGTGATCGGCTGGGTTTTCTGAGGTGTCCACATAATACCATTGACTGGGATCACTATTATTTCTAATCAATTGAACACGGTTTGCAACGTATATGTGGAACCTACGAGCATCATTGTTGATGTACCCAATCACAACTTGTGAATCAGTCCAGAAAATTTCTTCATCAATTTTCATGTCAAGCTCACCCTTTAACATGACACTTACTTTTGCAGAAACCACCGCTGCTGCAAGTTCTAGTCTCGGGATACTTGTGACTTTTGAGGGAGCGACCCTTGCTTTCGCTATCACGAGACTGCAATGGACTTCATCTTTGTCATTTTTGTACCTGAGGTAAGAACATGCACCATATCCCACGCAGCTGGCGTCGGAAAAATGGTGTAACTCTACTCTGACAATGTCATGAAAGTCATGTGGGTGGTAACATCTTGGAATTGACACCTCTTTCAACTTCAGAAGACCATTTATCCATTCCTCCCACCGTGGCTTAATATCATCTGGGAGTGGGTCATCCCATCCGATGCCTCTGTGACAAAGGTTTTGAAGGATACGTTTTCCACTTAGGCTGAATGGCGCAATGAATCCAAGTGGATCGTAGAGAGAGGCGACGACAGAAAGACAACCACGACGGGTTGAAGGCTGATCCTTCAAGCTGATGTTAAAGCTGAAAGTGTCATTCTTTATCGACCATTGAATGCCGAGAGCATGTTCTGATGGGGTTGGATCAAAGCCTAGAGGCTCAATGTTTGTTGCTTTTTCAGAGGGGTCTAAGCAAGCGAGCGCTGCTTCTTCATTTGAGTTGAATTTGTGAAGGCGCAAGCCTCCTCTTTTGCACAACTCTTGCGACTCAGTGATCAGTTTCTTGGCCTCATCAATTGATGGGACGCTAACTAACCCATCATCAACATAAAAATGTTTCTCCACAAATATTGATGCTAGGGGATAGCTAGCCTTGTGTTGTCGTGCTAGATGCTTTAAACCAAAATTGGCACATCCTGGAGACGAAGCGGCTCCGAAGAGATGAACCGCCATCCTGTACTCCTGTGGTTCCTTCTCCAAATCTCCGCCTGTCCACCCGAGGAACTTCAGGTAATTCCTGGATTCAGGAGT
Source organism: Nerophis lumbriciformis (assembly GCF_033978685.3). Lineage (NCBI taxonomy): Eukaryota > Metazoa > Chordata > Actinopteri > Syngnathiformes > Syngnathidae > Nerophis > Nerophis lumbriciformis. The sequence goes on along the minus strand of NC_084554.2, from coordinate 23,457,926 downwards.
GACAGAGAATTGATAAAACATTCTTTCAATATCACAGATAATGGCCACGGCTTCTTTCCTGAATCGGCAAAGTACTCCTACCAGAGGATTGATTAGATCAGGCCCAGTTAGCAAAGTGTCGTTTAAAGAAACACCATGGAATTTGGCCGAACAGTCGAAAACGACTCTTAGCTTGTCCGGTTTTCTGGGGTGGTAGATGCCATGATGCGGAAGGTACCACTCTGTTTCTCCCTCTGATGTTGCAGGGGCAGGCTCTGCATCACCCTTGTTAATTGTTTCTTCCATGAATGTTTTGTACTGATCATAGTATTGTTTGTTGGCCTTTAATTTCTTCTTGAGACACTGCAGGCGAACTGTGGCTAGCCTCTTGTTGTTTGGTAGGTTGGGCTGACTGTTGCCTTTGAAAGGGAGTGGCATCTCATAATGCCCGCTCTTCTTCTGTGTGATGTGGTCACTGAGGAACTGTACGAAATGCACATCATCTTGGGACACATATTTATCCTCATAAGTTCTCTCAATAAAGTCTGATTCCAGGGTCTTTAGAACATCTGTCGCTGATGGAACTGGCAGTTCTTTTACTGTTAGCCGATGCACAAAGCTTTGATTTCCTTGTCTGTCTAGGTGGGGGTTTGATGAGCCTATTATACTCCATCCTAGTTCTGATCTCTGTGCGAACGGTTGGTTTTTGTCACCTAAGATGACTTCAAGAGGAGCCAGTGCTGCTGGACAGTCATATCCTATTCGGAGCCCTACATCACAGTCTTGAAGGGGTGGTAACTTATTTGCTAAGTTTCTGAGATGAGGCCACAGTGATGCTGTTTCCTTTGTTGGAACGTAAGACTTGTCCACCGGGATAAAGTCACGGCTGTAGGCCTGGTGGAGTTGGATGCAGCTATCAGAGTAGAGTCCTCTAATCTGTAGATCATGAACACTCTTGCTTGATATGATTGTGTCGATGGCTGTCATAGTACTAAGTTTCAGCTTTACTGGTTGGACATCTACATTCAATTTATCAAGTACATCTTCTAAGACAAATGTTGAGTCACTTTGTGTGTCCAGTATAGCATATGTGAGTATTTCTCTGTGTGGTTCTTGTACTGTAGACACAAAAACTGGGACAATACCTGAGGTAGCAGATGCATGTTGTGTCGATGTGTGGGACATGACCTTGTGTGTTTCATGGCTTGCATGTTCTTCTGTGGAAGTGGAGCTATTCATCATTGCTTCCACAGATCTTAGTTTCCTGTCTTCGTGTAAGCAGGTTGGGTGATGACGATTGCATGTGTTACACGTGTGTCGTCTCCTACAGTCTTTGGTCATATGACCCTTTCTCAAGCATCCAAAACAGAGCCGATTTTCATGGATGAATGCCTTTTTATCCTCAGCACTTTTGGCTGCGAAAGTTGGACACCGTATGATACCATGAGTTTCACTTTTACAGACTGAGCAGGGTGGTTTTGGTTTACTGTTGTTTGTTTCTTGTCTTTCTTGAGCAAAACTCTTTGGTTGTGTATTTGTGTTAAAAGCTTTGGCCTTCTTTGGAGTTCTATCATCTGCAGGTTTGAAATGTATCAACAGTGGAGAAGCAATAGGGTTACAAGCTATTCTTGCCTCTCTGCTCAGGAAATCTGTGAAGCATGCAAGATCCGGATAGCTGCCTGATTTGTCAAGCTCATCTACAACAATTCTACTCCACTTTCGAACAATCCATTCCGGCAGTTTTTTTAGCAACTTGTGGTTTTCCTCACAATCGTTAAGGATAGCTAGTCCTTTGACATGTGGGATTGCCTCATTGCAGCTTTGGAGGAAGTCAGCGAACTCTCGTAGTGCTAGTGGGTCATTTGCGCTGATCTTTGGCCATTTCATGAGCTTATCACGGAAAGCCTTTTGTATAATGAATGGGTTTCCATATCTGTCCTGTAAAACTTTCCATGCTCCGTTGTATGCGCTTTCTGAATCTCGATAAAAGAAACCTTCAACGGCTTTGCGCGCCTCTCCTGCAAGATACATTTTGAGATAAAACATCTTCTCATTTGGTAAGAGGGGTTTTCTGTCTATAAGAGTCATGAATGACATCTTCCAATCTGTAAACCTTAAAGGGTCACCACTGAACGTGGTGGGTTCAGGGACTGGCAAGCGATTCATACTTAATGAGCTAGCAATTGCTTGTGCAAAGCTGACAGACTCCTGGGTCATTGTCATTTCAGGAGCTCTTTGGTGAGGATGGAATGAAGCAGCATCTGGATTTAATTGAGGTTCAGTTTGCATTCTGTAAGAAGTAGTTTTGTTGTCAATTTCTTCATTGTGGTTCTCAAAACATTCAAAACTGTCATATGCTCTCACACGAGCTGCTGCTATAGCGACCTCTTTTCCTGCTTGTAACTGCTGCAGTTTTGCTCTCTCTTGTTCCAACTGTTGTTGCATTTCCACCTCTCTTTGTTTCATTTCTGACAACATTTTTGCCTCTTTAAGTTTCCAGTCACTTTCCAACTTGTGAAGATGTGCTTTCTGTGCCTGAATTTCTTCCATGGCTTTTGATTGCTCCAGCTTAGCAGCAAGCTCTGCTACTGCATCTACTCTACTGCTATGGGTACTGGCTGAGCTGGAATGTTTGCTTGATTCATCTGAGGAATCTGATGAACTTACAGTTTCAGTTTTAGTTTGGCCAAAGACAGACCCATATTCATTTTTGTTTAACGTTTCTCTTACCTTTTCCTTTTCTAGTTGATCGTTATAATCTTTATTAATAGTCGCTAGACGGTTGCTTATGAGACTACAGATTTCCTTTGTTAGCGTAACACAAGCGTCCATTTTGTTGACGATCTCTGCCGTGGTTTTACTGTTATGTAGGATAGGTTCATATTGCTGTCTTACGGCGTCGTGCTTTGTTTCAATATCCTGCTGTAATTTATTGAGGTCTTCTAATGAACATAGGGTTTTTAGTTTTGTCCTTGTTTCCCTTGCTGTTAGCTTCCAAGAATTATAGGCCTTGTTAAATGTTTTTTCACGTTTTTTGGTGTCCTCGTCATGCATTTCTTGGCCTTTCTCTGTTAATTTTCTCTCACGTGAGCTAAACCTACTCAGTGGCCTAGTGGTTAGAGTGTCCGCCCTGAGATCGGTAGGTTGGGAGTTCAAATCCCGGCCGAGTCATACCAAAGACTATAAAAATGGGACCCATTACCTCCCTGCTTGGCACTCAGCATCAAGGGTTGGAATTGGGGGTTAAATCACCAAAATTATTCCCGGGCGCAGCCACCGCTGCTGCCCACTGCTCCCCTCACCTCCCAGGGGGTGATCAAGGGTGATGGGTCAAATGCAGAGAATAATTTCGCCACACCTAGTGTGTGTGTGACAATCATTGGTACTTTAACTTTAACTTTAACTTAAACCTGACTGGTGTATATGTAGGATTCTCTGCTTCTTCTGTTGGGAGTGACATTATATTTGCTTGTGCAACTGCTTTAAGTCTTGCGTGGCTTTTGATTGTCCTATGCCTAAATTCACTTATAAGCTGTAGTTATCTTTTACCACAGAGTAATACTTATATCAAGCATTTGCATATTATGGACATTCAAAGGATTTTCAACATAAAACAGTAACAACAAAGTATGTCATAAATGAGCGCTCTAACCATTAATAGCTAAAGTGCTTCACCCTTTAAACCTTTATCGCAACAGACATGTCACAAATTACCTTTTAAAGACATATACCAATTGTCTTAAAACATTCACCCATTTCAGAATTGTTACGTGTTGCTCACAAATTATTTTGACCTCAAAATATGATGTTAGTATTTAAGACACTTCAGATACGCTGTAAGCTTGTAACGTGTGTGTAAATAGTCTCCTTTGCTCCTTGGCACCCAATGTTGTACCTTTAGCGTGCTGTCCTTTTAATCTTGCCTGTGCAGGATGTGGGTGCAAATGGAGTCAGTTGGCTGGTAACAGGTTGGTAGCTGGATCTCGGATGAGATGGCGTCAGCTTCTCTGCAGGGATGGCAGGTCTGTTGCAGCCAGAAGTTGTCACTGGTTGCAGCCGGGGAGTTTTCACTGTAGCGGCCCACTTGGATTAATGACACAAGATGCAGAGAGCTTCGACTGGTGCAACTTTAATTCTCTCCTCCTCTTCTCCTCACAATTTTGACACCGTGAAAACTATGAAGATGGACAAAAAATACAAATGCCATATTTCCACAAACAATACATAAATCATGTTTACATTTTCAAACTTATAAACAAATCTTTTTAGTAAACTTAAAGAATGAATTTTCACATGAATTAAGCTTAATTACAAGTTACAACGCTTATTTAAATAAAAATAATGACATTTTCCCGTTTGTTTTAAATGAAATGAACCACTTGTTTTACAATAAATAAAACCATTAGTCTCCTCCTACCTCTTTCCGCTTCCAAGGGCGCTAAGTTTGCTCCGCTAGTTAGCTTAGCTTCCACACACAGCTCGGAGTGACTCTCCTTAAATGTGACATATAAACAACGCAAACACGAGGCACAATAAAATAACCTCTCACAAATGTTCACACAGAATATGAGAAATATATCTTTGTCAGCATGTTTTACCAGTCCTGGAGTAACGTGAGTATGCTGTTGAAGTCAGACAGAACGGCAGCAGGAAGTCAAGTATCAGCAATAAAGGAAGTAACAGAATAAGAGTGGGCTCTTCAAAATAAAGGCACAAAAACGTAACATGCCAGAACTGCAATTATCTCCTGAACAAAATTTGCTGCCATTTACAGTGTTTGATGAGCATTCCTCAACTTTATCAGTATTTATTGCCACCTTTCCCAACTTCTTTGTCACGTGTTGCTGGCATCAAATTCTAAAGTTAATGATTATTTGCAAAAAAAAAAAATGTTTATCAGTTTGAACATCAATATGTTGTCTTTGTAGCATATTCAACTGAATATGGGTTGAAAATAATTTGCAAATCATTGTATTCCGTTTATATTTACATCTAACACATATTCCCAACTCATATGGAAACAGGGTTTGTACAAAGCAATTAGCTACCTGCTGCCACCTACTGATATGGAAGAGTATTACACGGTTACTCAACAACAACACATAATTTGCAGACAATAATTACTCATTTTCAAAAAATATTTTTAACCCAAATAGGTGAAATTAGGGTCACCACCTTGTGAACAAATGCGAGAGCAAATTGTCGAACAGTTTAAGAACAACATTTCTCAACAAGCTATTGCAAGGAATTTAGGGAGTTCACCATCTAAGGTCTGTTATATCATCAAAAGGTTCAGAGAATCTGGAGAAATCACTGCACGTAGCATTGAATGCCCGTGACCTTGGATCCCTCAGGCGGTACTGCTTCAAAAACCGACATCAGTGTGTAAAGGATATCACCACATGGGCTCAGGAACACTTTAGAAAACCACTGTCAGTAACTACAGTTCGTCGCTACATCTGTAAGTGCAAGTTAAAACTCTACTATGCAAAGTGAAAGCCATTTATCAACAACACCCAGAAACGCCGCTGGCTTCACTGGACCCGAGCTCATCTAAGATGGACTGATGCAAAGTGGAAAAGTGTTCTGTGGTCTGACGAGTCCACATGTCCAATTGTTTTTGGAAACTGTGGATGTCGTGTCCTCCGGAACAAAGACGAAAAGAACCATCTGGATTGTTCTAGGCGCAAAGATCAAAAGCCAGCATCTGTGATGGACTCCTTCTGTTTTTTGGGCACCACCCTCACCCAGGACCTCAAGTGGGAGTCGACCATCAGCTCCCTCATCAAGAAGGCCCAGCAGAGGATGTACTTCCTGCGGCAGCTGAGGAAACTTAAGGTGCCGACCGAGATGCTGGTGCAGATTTACTCAGCCATCATCGAGTCCATCCTGACCTCCTCCATCACCGTGTGGTTCCCCGGCGCCACAGTCCAGGATAAGCATCACCTGCAGCGCATCCTACGTGCTGCTGAGAAGGTGATTGGCTGCAAGCTTCCATCCCTCCAGAAGTTGTTCTCCTCCAGGACCAGGAGGCGTGTGGGTCGGATCATAACTGACTCTTCTCACCCTGGACACACACTATTTTCCCCTCTCCCCTCAGGCAGGAGACTACGGTCCATCCAGACCCACACTTCCCGCCACCTGAACAGTTTTTTTCCCCTCGGCCATCAGGCACATGAACAATAGCTCCTAACAGTAGCTCCTTCAATTCCTTCTAAGTCTATAACAGGATCTGATAGCTCAGTTACAGCTCTTGTTATTATCAAATCTGTGTTATATGTGTTTTATGTTGCACGATTGCACCAAGAAAAATTCCTAGTTTGTGAACCCGTTCTCAAACAATGGCAATAAAACAATTCTGATTCTGATTCTGATTCTGGTGCGCTGCCTGCCCGGACTGCCAGCTGGTCAATCCAGCGGCCATGCCCAGGGCGCCTTTGCGCCCATTACCACTCATAGAGGTCCCGTTTGAGCGGATTCGCATGGACCTCATCGGACCACCGGAGCACACGGGGATATCGTTTTGCGCTAGTCCTGGTGGATTACGCAACTCGTTATCCCGAAGCAGTGCCGCTGCGCTCCATCCCTGCAAAGAGTGTAGCGCAAGCACTGTTTCAGGTCATCTCCCGGGACGGAATCCTGAAAGAGATTCTGACTGACCAGGGCATGTCCTTTATGTCACGCACGATAAAGGAGCTATATGGATTATTGGGGATCAAATCCATTTGGACCAGCGTCTACCACCCGCAGACTGACGGGTTGATGGAGCGGCTGAATAGGACGTTAAAACCATGATCCGTAAGCTCGTGCACGAGGACAAACCGAATTGGCAGGAAGCCGCGCGGGGTTCTGGACCTCATTAAAGAAAGCTGGGAAGAAGGTCCGAGCCCCAGCAAAAATGAAATTCAATACGTCATGGACCTGCGAGCAAAACTCCACACGGTGGGGCACTTCTCACGTGAGAATTTGCTCCGGGCCCAGGAACGCCAACAGCGCTTGTATAATAAAGGGACTCAGCTAAGGAAATTTTCACCGGGAGAAAAAATGCTTGTGTTACTTCCAACGTCCAGCTCGAAATTACTCGCCAGGTGGCAAGGACCCTTTGTGGTCACACAGCAAGTGGGTGATGTGGATTATGAGGTCCGGCGCTCGGTAGAGACACACAGAATTTACCATCTAAACCTCCTGAAGGCATGGAAGGAGGCGGAGCCTGTTTCAATGGTGACGGTGGTCGAGGAGAACGAGGAGTTCAGGTCAGAGATCCCGCGCTCTGCCCCGCCCTCCCCCTTCCTCTGTGATAATCAGCTCAGAAAGCAGATGTTGCCAAGCTGCAGCACCGCTTTACTGATGTGTTCTCCCCTCGGCCCGGCCGCACGGACCTTATCCAGCATCACATTGAGACCAGCCCGGGTGTTACGGTGCGGTTTCGGCCCTGCAGGCTCCCCGAACACAAACGCAAAGTGGTACGTCAGGAATTAAAATCCATGCTGGAGTTGGGGGTAACAGAAGAATCCCACAGTGCGTGTTGCAGCCCCATCGTTCTGGTAGGGAAGAAGGATGGGTCTGTGCGGTTCTGTGTGGATTACCGCAAGGTAAATGAGGTGTCGCGTTTTGACGCCTACCCAATGCCCTGGGTCGACGAGCTCCTGGATCGGCCGGGCACTGCTCGCTTTTTTACGACACTAGATTTGACCAAGGGCTACTGGCAGATTCCCTTGTCGCCAGAGTCCAAGGAAAAAAAACGCCATTTTCCACTCCGGAAGGTTTATACCAATTTGTAACACTTCCGTTTGGCTTGTTCGGTGCGCCCGCCACGTTCCAGCGCCTCATGGACCGGGTGCTGCTCTCTCACGCTGCATACGCGGCCGCCTACCTGGATGACGTCATCATCCAAAGTAGCAGCTGGGAAGAACACATGCGGCGGGTAGGGGCAGTGCTCGAGTCCCTAAAGCAGGCGGGGCTCACCGCCAACCCGGTGAAATGTGCAGTTGGCCAGAGGGAAGTACAGTATTTGGGGTACCACTTGGGAGGAGGGCAGGTGTGCCCACAGGTAGACAAAACAGCGGCAATTGCGGCCTGCCCAACCCCCAAGACGAAAAAAGACGTGAGGCAGTTTTCGGGTCTGGCAGGTTACTACCGGAGGTTTATCCCCAGGTTTGCGGACCTGACCAACCCACTAACTGACCTCACCCAAAAGGGTGCTCCAGATCTGGTCCAGTGGACGGAGCAGTGCCAGCAGGCGTTTGAGAGGGTTAAAAAGGCCCTCTGCGAGGAGCCGGTCCTGCACATGTCTGATTTTTCTCTACCGTTTTGTCTGCAGGCTGACGCGTCGGGCAGAGGACTGGGAGCTGTTTTGTCCCAGCAGGTGGAGGGCGTCGACTGCCCCATCCTATACATCAGCCGGAAGCTCTCCGACCGGGAGCGAGGTACAGCTCAGTGGAGAGGGAGTGCCTCACCATCCGGTGGGCGGTCGAGGCCCTCCGGTACTACCTCCTGGGGCGCTCATTCAGTCTCTGCTTGGACCACAAACACCTCCAGTGGCTCCACCGCATGAAAGATGCCAACGCGTGGATCACCAGTTGGTACGTAGCTTACCAACCCTACAACTTTAGACTGATCCACAGACCGGGGGATAGCTGTGGCTGACTTCCTCTCCCACTACCTCACGTGTCCTGCGGGCCTGCAGCGAAACGGGGTGTGCCAGGACCGGCCTCGAAGTCAGCGACAGGTTCGTAGATGGCCCAGGTGGGCCTTATTATCTAATCACCTGTCGCTCTGTTTAAGCAGCAGCCAGGAGAAGAGACATTGTTGGAGCTGGCGTGAGAGCGAGAGCGTGCCTGTCACCGCGACAAGAGACAATTGCTGAAAAGCAACCCAGAGACTTGATCGAAAATAAAGCTGTATTGAACCTGAACCAGAATATCATGTCGGTGCTTAGTGGTCCAAAGAACCCACTGGGGGGCAACCTCCACAGTAGATTAATAAACCATTTCCTACCGAATGTCCCTCATAATTTTGACTTAATAATACAGTCTATAATGAAACTGTGTACTGCATATGCCAGCAGTCAAATTAGAAGCCTTTGTAAATTGTATACTTACTACTAAAAGAGAAATTGTCTAGTTAAAAAGTTAAAGTTAAAGTAGCAATGATTGTCACACACACACTAGGTGTGGCGAAATTATTCTCTGCATTTGCCCATCACCCTTGATCACCCCCTGGGAGGTGAGAGGAGCAGTGGGCAGCAGCGATGGCTGTGCCCGGGAATCATTTTTGGTGATTTAACCCCCATTTCCAACCCTTAATGCTGAGTGCCAAGCAGGTATGTTTGTTATTTTATTTAATGCGAAAATTGTTCTTTGATTGTAATAAGAAACATATGTTTAATATATAATACGATTTTCTGTTAAAATAAATAAATAAATGATAAATGGGTTATACTTGTATAGCGCTTTTCTACCTTCAAGGTACTCAAAGCGCTTTGACAGTATTTCTACATTCACCCATTCACACACACATTCACACACTGATGGCGGGAACTGCCATGCAAGGCGCTAACCAGCAGCCATCAGGAGCAAGGGGTGAAGTGTCTTGCCCAAGGACACAACGGACGTGACTAGGATGGTAGAAGGTGGGGATTGAACCCCAGTAACCAGCAACCCTCCGATTGCTGGCACGGCCACTCTACCAACTTTGCCATGCCGTCAAAATAAAATAAAAATAAAGTCAATAATGAATTTTTTTGTGGTCCCTTTATTTTGAAAAGTATCGAAATACATTTTGGTACCGGTACTAAAATAATGGTATCAGGACAACCCTATACACTACCATACAGTATAGGTGGGTCTTTACATGAATATCTTAACCTCATAAAAGGTCAATTAGTAAAAAAATACACCAATAGCCTTATTTACTCTAAAAAGTGAACGATTTCTTCAAAATGTGATGCAAAGTTTGGCGGTTAAAACATTTAAAGTGCAGCAATGCCAGCTCATTATCCAGCACAGCTCTTATGGTGTCGAGAAGTGAGTTTTACACAAGATACTCTAACTACTACAGCATACCCACACTAGCTAGCATTCATTATACTTGCCGTGCTGGCTGTAAAATAAGATAAAGCAAGCAAAGATGCTTGTTATGGTATATTTCTGTTGTTAAACACCTTTTCATTCAAAAAAATGCAAAAAAAAACCCAAACAGGATCAAATGCACTCAACCACTCTGATAGTCTTAAAGGATAATTTTATTTAGACAACTTCTGATGCAACCTTTCAAGTCTTAAGTCAAATTCCGAACGCCCGAGTTTAAAGCGAAAATGCAAATGTACAACAGAGCTTAGAGTTGCGACTAATTTGTAACACGCTTTGTACCTTGCCTCTCGGTTATTGCTCGTCTGAGTATGAATATGATTTCCATATTTTTTGCCACACAGGCCGCTAATGGGGAAATACAATTTTAGATTGCCTCTGTGTGTGTGTGTGTGTGTGTGTGTGTGCGTGTGTGCGTGTGTGTGTGTGTGTGTGTGTGTGTGTGTGTGTGTGTGCGTGCGTGTATGTGTGTGTATGTATGTGTGTGTGTGTGTGTGTGTGTGGGTGTGCGTGCGTGCGTGTGTGTGTGTGTGTGTGTGTGTGTGTGTGTGTGTGTGTGTGTGTGTGTGTGTGTGTGTGTGTGTGTGCGTGCGTGTTTGCGTGTGTGTGTGCGTGAGCGCTGTGTTTTTTATTATTAGGTCGCCTTGAACTGATGTTGTTTGATTTGCCCATGAATAAAACCAGATAGTCCAGCATCCTATTAAATGATCACATAAATTCTGCAAGAGCCAAGACTGTAAAAAACCTCCACGTCCCACTTATATATGTACAATGCTGCGGACCGGCAATCAAAAAGCACTTAAAATAAATGCAGGGAAGACAAATTTGACTTTGGCCATAGCAATAGACAGAGTGAGGGGCTCAGTTTGTTGAATTATGATCAGGGAATTTTCTTGGCATTAGACAGCAGATGGTTGAGCTACTGTATATTGATATGACAGGCTGCCATTACTTACATAGATTAAAATGAAAAGAAGATAAATGGCTTATATAATGGAGTAAGATAAGAAGGCTTGGATCAAACATCCTTTGTTAACTCTCTCAAATACTGCAATAAGAAAGAGTCAATGATTAATGTTGCAACACATTTTCCCTTTATGAAAGTTGTCCTTTTTGCTCACGAATCCTCATTTATTTACGAGTGCTTTTCATTCAAAAACTGTGTTTTTGTCACTTTGACTCCCTTTTCAGAAGCAATATTCTGTCAGGAGTCCCAGGGTAAAACGCAACGTCTTCTTTTGTGTGTGTCAAATTCACAAGGGCACACCGAGCAGCAAGCTGCCAACCGTCCAACAAACAACCTGTCTATAATAGTCTGCAAATCTCTCTGGAAGTGTCCTCAAATTTCAGACTTGTCATGGCTGTTTTGGCTTCATAATCCTCTTTGTGTTCCTCATCCTCTCTCTAGAAAAACAATGTTGACACTGTTGTTATTGCTTTCTTTATTTTCACAGCATTGTCATTGGCAAAAATCACACCTATAAACAGTACTGGATATAAAACGTTTCTTAGAGTCACCATAAAAAAGGAAGGGTACATTGTGATACACTTATACATCGGGGGTCTCAAACGTGCGGCCTGAGGGCCATTGCAGCCCACAGGCCCATATTTCGTGGCCCTCTACTTACCTTTATAGTTTAGCGCACAGGTGTGGAACTCAAGGCCCAGCGGCCAGATCTGACCTGCCACATCATTTTATATGGTTCGCAAAAGCCTAGAAATAATAAGCCACAATATAACATTTTACAATCTATCTCTTATTTGACAGAAACGACAATATCTTGTCATACATTTAAATTTGTTATTGTTAAAATGAAAACAAATATTAAAATACTTGCTTTACTTATGATTTCAAAGCACGTTATCCACCAAATTATACACTGTAAAAAGAAAATGTAATTTACAGCAACATTTTTCTGTAAAAAAAAAAGGTGGTACCATTTTTAATTTTACAGTAATACACTAAAACCAACCACCATAGATTTTATAGTAAACAAACAAAAAAAACAACCCTGGCAGGCCACCACCATAAAAAATGTTTTGTTTATATTATTAAGCTGGAAAAAAAAAAAACCTTAAATTTTACAATACAATTCTGGCGACTGTACTGCCAGTTTTTATTTCATAATATACAGCTATTTTTCCCCACAGTAAACATAAAAAAAATATACAGTAATCAATAGCATAGGCAATTGTGTAACAATATCATTATGCAAACCCTTATACAATTATATGAATATGCGATGTCCCTCAATGAACACCCCTGGTTTAAGTGTAATTGCGGCCTGCACACCCTGGGCGGCTAATAGTTAAATATATTATAGCAATCTTGAATTGTCCAAACACAAAAATTACAGTGAAACAAACACACATTGTGGTTAGAGTGTCCGCCCTGAGATCGGTAGGTTGTGAGTTCAAACCCCGGCCGAGTCATATCAAAGACTATAAAAATGGGACCCCTTACCTCCTTGCTTGACACTCAGCATCAAGGGTTGGAATTGGGGGTTAAATCACCAAAAATGATTCCTGGGCACGGCCACTGCTGCTGCTCACTGCTCTCCTCACCTCCCAGGGGGTGATCAAGGGTTATGGGTCAAATGCAAAGAATAATTTTGCCACACCTAGTGTGTGTGTGACAATCATTGGTACTTTAACTTTAACATTGGGCACCGCAAAAAGCAAGCAAAAATGTCTCTAACCTTCTCCTGTGGAATTCAACAGTGTGAAAATATAACATTTTTACATTAAATTTTTATTTTATAAACATTAAGGCCTGTCATAGCTCTGGGTCACCCTAGCTGCTGGTTCGAAGTAGAACACAATAGTGAATATTTTGTGCAGCCCAGCATCACCCTGACTCTACCTCCAGTGGCCACCAGGGAAATTGAGCTTGAGACCCCTGTTCGACACAAAACTAATTAATGCTGTCAGCAAAAGGAGCTTCAACAATCACATGTGTGTATTTATTTATTTAAAATTTAAATTTAAAAACATCTTTAAATATTATTTTTTTTCAAAAAGACTATATTGGTTACGGTATTTGACAATTTTTCTATACACTGTACAAAAATGTCAGTAAATTTTACAGTAAAAGACTGGCTGCTAATTTTACCGTAAGTGTTAGCGTTTTTCAATTTATAGTAATGCACTATAATAGCAATAACCACAGATTTTATGGTAAAAAAAAAAGAGGCAGAATTTTACCGTAAAAATAAAAGTGCTACTGTTTTTCCATTTACAGTAATGGACTGTAAAAAACAATGTAGATTTCACAGTAAAATGAATAGCTCAGTCACCAGTATTTTATTAAAAGACATAGTGGTACCAGTATTTTGTTTACAGTAATACGCAGAGAAAAAACAATGGCCGTACATTTCATGGATGAAATAAAATGGAAGCTCACTCACCAGAATTTTTCCGCAAAAATAAAATTGAGACCGTTTTTCCATCTACTGTAGAACTACAACCGCAGATTTTGCGGTAAATGACTTGTACAGTCCCCAGAATTATGCCTTAAAAATAACAGTGGTACCATTTTTCAATTTACAGTATTTTTTTTAATTTTACAGTAATATTTTGGCCACTGAGCTTTTTTGTTCAGTAAAATCTACAGATTTTTAAAAATGTTTATAGCGTAGTTCTGTGCAAGCAATATCCCGTGTGTTCATCTGCACTGCAAAAACTGAACTCTAAGTAAGATTAAATATCTCAAATAAGGGTGATATTTGCTTATTTTCTGTCTGATAATATAATTCTTCTCACTAAGCAGATTTTATGTTAGAGTGTTTTACTTGTTTTAAGGGTTTTGGTCCTAAATTATCTCAGTAAGATATTACAGCTTGTAGCTGAGATTTTATGGTCTATATTGATTAAAACATGCTTGAAACTAGAATATCAACTGTAGCAAAGCCGTATCATCAACACTCACAAGTATAAAACTACTTTTTTAAAGTAATAATTTCTTATTTCTAGCATGAAAAAAAAAATCATGACTTTGACACAATTGTGTCTCATAATTAAAACGGATATAGTAATACAGTTGGCACAGTACAGTAAATTGACAGTTAATATTTAATCATTTAACATGTGACATTTCAAACAAATTTGAACAGAAATAGTTCATGCACATTCAGATAAATTCTTCAAAATTACAATAAAAATGTTTTTGGCCCGGGGCCAGGCTGTATATATGCACACTAATTGACTGAAAGAGCATGCACTTGGCACGATGATGTCATGTTATCGATGGAAAAATGCATTTTTAGACCATATTATTTGCCTGAGCGGCTCGGAGACCCCGAGAGTAACAAGAGGTTGCCTTGTTGCCTTGCCATTAAGAACAATAAATTAGTTTTTAGTATAAGTTTGCTGGTTTCAAGAAATGTAATGCCGAGCGCATATCATTATGTCAAGATAATGGCACTAGCATTTACTTAATTTAAGAATATTTTCAACATCCATCCATCCATTTACTACCGCTAATTCCCTTTGGGGTCACGGGGGGCGCTGGAGCCTATCTCAGCTACAATCGGGCGGAAGGCGGGGTACACCCTGGACAAGTCGCCACCTCATTGTAGGGCCAACACAGATAGACAGACAACATTCACACTCACATCCACACACTACCTATCCCCAGGTGCATGTCTTTGGAAGTGGGAGGAAGCCGGAGTACGCGGAGGGAACCCACGCAGTCACGGGGAGGACATGCAAACTCCACACAGAAAGATCCCGAGCCCGAGATTGAACCCAAGACTACTCAGGACCTTCGTATTGTGAGGCAGATGCACTAACCCCTCTCACACCGTGCTGCCCATTTTTCAACATATTGAGCAAAAATCTCTTTTTTTTTTCTACCAAGAAAAGTGCACTTGTTATTAGTGAGAATATTCTTATTTTTTTAAGGTATTTTTGAGTTCATTGAAGTTAGCTAATTTTACTTGTATTGGAAAGTCTTGACAGGCCAAATGTTCTTGTTCTATTGGCAGATAATTTTGCTCAGTTCAAATAAAATACCCCTCATTTTTGTATTCTTTTTTCTTGTTTTTGAACACTGACTTTTTGCAGTGTAGCCTGGTAGATACATATGCACACACACACACACGCACGCATGCACGCACGCACGCACACACACACACACACACACACACACACACACACACACACACACACACACACACACACACACACACACACACACACACGCACACACACACACACACACACACACACACACACACACACACTCAACATATGGTCCTGACATACATGAATGACTGCCAACAAGGTCAGATGTGTGAGACTCACTCAAGAGCAGACAGACCTTCATCAAAGTCATGAACGAAGCAGGCATATGTCTGTGCGTGACAACATTATCTTTGTTTACCTTTCATGAATATTTTGCATATTCGTGCCCATATATAGTCCTATCATTGCATTATTATTTTATAGCATTTTTATTGTCATTGCACATTAAGAAAAACTAAATTGTGGAATACTGATGGCGGAAGCTGCCATGCAAGGCTCTAAGCACAACCCATCAGGAGCAGTTAGGGGTTGGACATGAGCTTACCCAGCTAGTATCAATGTCCACCTGCCATCCACATGAATTTACATTTGATATGATTACTGAAATGGTGTGTTCATTGGCTACATCCTAAATAGATGTACAGTGAACTCTGGTTTATTGCTCCTAATTGTTTCTGGGCCTGACCTTGTTTAAATGAATTATTATGTGTAAATTAGGGCTGTCAAACGATTAAAATATTTAATTGCGATTAATCGCTTTGTTCATAGTTAACCAAAAATTAATCACGATTAATCACAGATATATAAATACAATTTTTCATCATTAATAAGTGTACCCTAGACAAATAATATGACCATGAATGGACAATTAATTGTATTTATAATTAATTGTACACTTCCATGTTTAGATAACAGTTTCACGCATAAATAACACAAAATGTTGATTGTTAAGATCACACTTTCATCGTCAAAGATATTTCTGTAATATCCACCCATCCATTTTCTACCGCTTTTCCCTTTTGGGGTCACAGGGGACTGGAGCCTATCCCATTTGTAATCTGTGATATTTCTATCTGAATAAATGCATCTGATATTCTATACATTACATGTTGTACAAGTTAATGGTCTTCATATTGCTGCAAGGTAGAGATGTCCGATAATGGCTTCTTTTGCCGATATGCAATATTCTGATATTGTCCAACTCTTAATTACTGATTCCAGTATCAACCGATACCGATATATACAGTCGTGGAATTAACACATTATTATGCCTAATTTGTTGTGATTCCCCGCTGGATGCATTAAACAATGTAATAAGGTTTTCCAAAATAAATCAACTCAAGTCATGGAAAAAAACTGCCATATTTATTATTGATTATTAATTTTTTTTTTTAACATGCCTCAAAACAGCAGCTTGGAATTTGGGACATGCTCTCCCTGAGAGAGACTATGAGGAGGTTGAGGTGGGGGGTGGGGGCTAGGGGGTAGCGGGGGGTGTATATTGTAGCGTCCCGGAAGAGTTAGTGCTGCAAGGGGTTCTGGGTATTTGTTCTGTTGTGTTAATGTTGTGTTACGGTGCAAATGTTCTCCCGAAATGTGTTTGTCATTCTTGTTTGGTGTGGGTTCACAGTGTGGCGCATATTTGTAACAGTGTTAAAGTTGTTTATACGGCCACCCTCAGTGTGACCTGTATGGCCGTTGACCAAGTATGCTTTGTATTCACTTGTGTGTGTGAAAGGCCGTACATATTATGTAATTGGGCCGGCACGCAAAGGCAGTGCCTTTAAGGTTTATTGGCGCTCTGTACTTCTCTCCACGTTCGTGTACACAGTGGCGTTTTAAAAAGTCATACATTTTACTTTTTGAAACCGATACCGATAATTTTGAAACCGATACCGATAATTTCCAATATTACATTTTAAAGCATTTATCGGCCGATAATATCGGCAGTCCGATATTATCGGACATCTCTACTGCAAGGCGATGTTTTAACCTTCTGTTTTAATTAATAACATGTAATATTCAGCCTGCTAATCATGTTGTAATTGAGGACTAAACCAGAACATATTTATAAAATAATTTACATTATATATCAGCCAGCCAGAATTTTTTTTTTTTCAAAAGTATTATACTACAAATGGGTTTTGCGTCATGAGTCGTAATTCTCGTAAAATCTCATCCCACGAGACTCCACTTTGAGGAAGATAGTGCAGATGTTAAGACGCCATTTCTTTCCCTGTGTTGTTGGCTGCAGATGAGTCTCTAAAGGTGCCAAATGCAGGAGTTGCAACCGTACATCTAACTTGGCTGCACTCTTCAGCCATGAGAAAAATCCTGTATTTAACCAGGTGCTTCCTCAAGTTGGAAGTATTCCCGCCACTTGCCTTGATTTTGGCATCACAAACGCAGCAAGCTTAATCTGCATCAGCATCGTTGTGGCTTGTGCAGCCCTTTGAGACACTCGTGATTTAGGGCTATATAATTAAACATTGATTGATTGGTTGATTGATTAGGAAAAGACCATCCACACTTTAGAACGTTTTCTATTTGACATTGTTGGGTTGTTGTCATAAAACATTGATGGGTTGCAAGATTAGCATGTCCGCTTTGAAATCGCCTGTTTTCCTCTCAAGTGCGAGCAAGTACTTGCCTCTCGCAAGTGAGAATTCAAACAGACGTGACGTCACGCACAACACAGGTGAATCGGTGCCTGGTAGTACCAGCTGGTTTTGGCCGGTGCCAAAAAAGTAACTCCTAGTGACAAAGCATGATCGTAGTGACATTTTTATTTTGTAAATGCAGTTCAACCGGATGTATAGCGTAGCCAGTGCCGGCCCAAGCCTCCATGGGGCCCTAAGCAAAATTTGATTTTGGGGCCCTCTATTTCTGCCAATAATATTGATTGTTGATCATTCACACACCTACTATAAACTCATTGCGGGTCTGGCAGTGTTGTTTACATTATCCTATTGTCAGCCTGGCATGTCTTTACAAATGACATGTCATTTATAAAGATATGGGGGTGGCCCAGTTAAGAACATAAATAATACCAATGAATGAACGAATGATGTCCAGAGTGCCACATATGGTTCCTAATCTTAAAATGTAGAAAATATTCAGCTACAAGAGTGGCCTGGGGTTGAACAGTCCAAGTGATAAAAGCTTTGTATTTACAGTAAAAGTGTCATCTTGTCTCATCAGTCTTGTACATATTAGTATTTAATGACTAGTTTATATTTTTAGTTAATTGTTCATATTTAATGTTTACTTTGTACAAAGAGAGTGCAGTCTACTGAAGTTAAATTCATCAATAGTTTTCCCCTTTGAAAGACGCAAGGCAAATTCCTTCCATTTCACCATGTTGCTACAATGACCTTCACTGTTTTCATGCTGTTTCAGCAGTGCACCTATGTTGACCCAATCCCGCTGTCCCTCGGCTGCCAGTTTTAAGGACTTTTTGGAAAATAATTTGCAGCAAAAGCAATAGACTGCATCTTTACTTCTTGAATAAGTCAGCCAGCTACGCTTGACTTTTTCCCCATTGACTAGCTGTCTGTAGGTATAATGATAATGAAAACTTCGGCCATCATGCCGTTTAGGGAATGAAAAGTTCTCCTTAATAGACAGTGGTCCTCTGATCACCTGCTCAGTCCTGTCTGAATCTGAGAGGAAAGAAGGCCACGGTGATGGTGATGGTCCATGGTGTGAAGGGGACGTTGTGGTGGAAGTTGCTGAGGAAGTGACCAAAGAAAGACAATGACTAAAAAAGAAGGACCTATAAGGTCATTAAATTGCACTGTTGGACATAATTATTAATCTCAGAATGTTCTGCAGTACAATGAGCAATTATAAAGGGTGTTTTGCAGTTAACTTACTAGATAAATCAGCTGTGGTTTCAGACATGGTGGGGACAGTGGGCACAGAGGATGGAGGTGTGTGAGAGAGCACTGTAGAGGATGGAGATGGACCTAAGATGAAATAAATACATACATACATACATATAGGTACACATATTAATGAGATACTTTGACTATATTAATTTCCCTTCAGGTGTAATGTTTATACTAAGAAATTAAATGTATACTGTATGGTGACAGTCTTTTCCTCACCTGATTCATCACTCACAGTTGAGCCTGAGGATGTGGACTGGCTCTGGGCTGATTCTGTGCCTCCAAAGTATTTTATTAATGCTCCTGGGGAAGTTTCATATAACTTATGAGTTGATGTAAAAAATAATGTTTATTTTACTCACATAAATTACCGTGCTCTGCTGCAAACAATTTGTGCAAACAACATATCTCACTAGTAACCTGATGCTAAAAACATATTGCTAGCACCGCGCTAGCTAGCTAACGTCACCTAGCTAAAGCTAATTACAGCTACAAATCTCTTTGATAAACTTTTTATTACCAAGTCATGCAAACATACCTTTATCATGGCATTTTTCTCCTCTTCCACTGTCTTCTTCTTCCTTTTTTCTGCACCTGAAGGATGTGTCCTTTTTTGTGACATTGTTTTGCCTCTATCTGCGCTTTTGATGCCCAGTGCGCACTGGCATTGCACGGCAGGCGGCAAACGTCACAGGTGCAGCAGAGGCAGTTTTACATTTAAAGAGAGGCAGGAAGAATCACTAGGCCTAGATCAGCAGCAGCACTCTGTTGACCTAAAATTGTGTTTTTGTACAATAATATATATTTGATCATTTAGAAATCATCAGTCAGACTCCTACATGCAAAAAATTAAAAATAAGAATTTTTTGTTAATTGCTTTTGGGGCCCCCCTGGTGGCTGCGGGGCCCTAAGCAAGCGCTTAGTACGCTTTTGCCTTGGGCCGGCTCTGAGCGTAGCGCTTTTATTTTGACGCCCTAAAAGTGTGTGATTGGTTTGAAAAAGTTTATTGATACGTTTTGGTGTTGTATCGACTGTTTGCAATTTAAAAAAAGTCTCCTTTCGACTCCCTGCCGACTGTCTTTCATTTCTGTTGAGCTTTTAGGTCATCTTACTTACTAAATCAGTCACAGTAACAATCTAAATGTTATGTTATCACTGCACCTTGACCATAATCTGAACACGGAAGTGAAGCACCACCCACCTGAAATACGCGCGCAGCTGTTGCTTGCTACAGGGATGTCGCCTCTTCTCACAGCGAAAGAGTCCTTTCTTGTCGGGAGAACAACTTTCGATTACTTTAAACCTGATATTTCTATACGGTAGACTTTACTTTGTCCGTTTCTGCTCGCTTGTGGCTCATGACTAACAAGTGAACTACAGGCAACTTCCCCCGCTGCGGCATTCCCCGAGGGTCAAAATGGACATGTGTGCGTTAATCGCCTGTTAAATTATTTTTGGCTGTTATTTAAATGTATAGTTTACGCGTTATCGCGTTAACAATGACAGCCCTAGTATAAATCAAATACATTCATAGGTACAGGAAATAAAAAAACTGTTTACGATTTTCTCAATACAATTTTTAACACTTTGAGTGTGTTCTAGACATGCAATACCATGCACACAGTCTCCTTTACTCTCTTATAATACCATATAGCAGTGGTTCTCAAACTTTTTTTTCCTCAGAAAAAGAGCCACCTTAGAAAAAAACTTGGCTCTCCAAGTACCACTATAATGACCATTAAGATATAGTAGCATTGTAGGCCCAAGTATTCATTAAAAACAAGGCAGAGGTTTTTTTTAACGGTATATTTAATATTTTTGGCCACTATAACATTACACACAGTATTTCTTATGGGGATATATAAACACTGTACGTTAATCAAGTTGGTGTACCACTACATGGAGCCCGTGTACCACTACCACAATTTGAGAATCACTGCCACATAGTAATGCTGGCTGGCGCTGAGTCAATCAGTGGCCACGATACTGAACAGCATGCTCTGATTAGTTTGGTCTCATCTAGTGGCCAATACTAGGGTAGTATTGATATTTGTAGTTCTTTTAAGCATAAAAATGATGAATTTAGGCCAAAAGTAAATAGTTTATGCTTTAAAATAAACATGTGAATGCAAATTAATCATTGTCTTTATTAAGCTGAATATAATTTTTAACCCATCTGCAGCGAATTAATGACTCAAAATCCCCAAAACGTTTCTTTCTCGAGTCTCCGCTGGTGCACAATGAAACGATAAGAATAGAATACCTTAAAAATTAATTCCCAGCAACCCTGTCATTAGTCTGATTTAAAAATATATATATATCGTTTGACAGCTTTAAAATATATCCAAAGCAAGAAAGCTACCTCTATGTTTGCAAATACACACACATCCAGCTAAATAATGAACACAAAAAAAGCATAAGAGTGTATGTGTTAGGAGGTAAGAGTGGAAGACACATCTCGAAGCCAGGTCCGCATTACTTTAATTTTTTTTTTTTAGATGTAGGCGGAGGCGAGTGAAAGAGATCCCACACATGGGCAGAGAATTATGGTAATGTTCTGTACCCGAGCTTTTTACAGCAACCACCATCAGCCTGATATGTTAATAGGCACAATGGGAATTGGGTCTGATTAAATGTCAATGCCTAGAGGGGCTGGGGGGCGGGGGATGGAGGAGCTGGAGTACAGAAAGATATGCCCATTTCTCAGGAAAGTGGGTCCTTGGCCATGCATGCTCGAAGGACGCCGGTTGGTCACACGGTGTGGGACAGCTAAGGTCGACTGAAGTCTCAGAGGATCCACTCATGGCATGTTTGTGATTTACACCATAACAGAAATTCAAAAAAGGATTGGAGGGCTTTTCTGTCCTTCTTCAGTAAGGGGAATAGAGAGATGGCCATTTTACTTAGAGGTGGAACATACAGTTACTCTAACAAAATATACAGTGGGAAGGGGATTCATATAACCCTATTCGTTGCTGTTTACCTGACATATGAAACGTGACGTATTTGGGCCATGCACTATCCACTGTAGCCGCCAGATGGCAGTGTAAATGTTGAATATCTTAAAATGTGTTTTGTGGCAAATTCCAACTTTGACCACAGCATCAGTAGTTACATCCCTGCAAAAAATGTTCTATAGAATCTCTATAGAAATATATAGAACGCTATAGAATTTCGTCGGAATTTCTTTAGAACTGAAGATTCTATAGAATATGTATTCAAAATTCTATAGAAATTCTATAGACATCAGCTTCATGTGCTGGAAGGTCTTTTCACTGTTCTATAGAGCTGGGAATTCTATAGAATATCCTATAGAAATTCTATAGACATTACATTATCTGATGAAAAGTCCATAGATTGTTCTATAGAACTGGGCATTCTATAGAATGTCTAACAGAAATTCTATAGACATTACTTTATCTGCTGAAAGGTCTATAGATTGTTCTATAGAACTGGGCATTCTATAGAATGTCTAACAGAAATTCTATAGACATTATCCTTTATCTGCTGAAAGTTCTATAGATTGTTCCATGGAATAAAATTCTATAAAATGGCAGCAGCGCTATCACCATAGCATTGATTAATCTCATTAAGTTGATTCACCAGACTTGAGCTTGTTTTTTGAACAATGCAGGATGTCTCCCTCAATTATGAAAATGTTAATTTTGTATCATTCAAAATTGTGAGGTGTCATTTCAAGGCGGACACCCAGAACTTCGGCAGACTTTATTTTTCAAAGTATATTTATTCCAATAAATCAATTTATTTTTATTTTTAGAGTTTTTGAGTTATCTATAAGTAAAAAGTGTGAATATTTTCGTAACTTACTTTTTTATGTGATAAAATTAATTTTATTGGACTTCCAACATAAATTGATTTAGCAAAACTCAGTTCAAAGGTTTAAATCAGACCTAAAACGTCAGGACCCGCCCACGTACCTGCATGCAGCTGTGGAAGAACAAGCCCAGACACGTTTCTTCACGGAGCCCAATAGGAAAACACTTTACCGAACTCATGTAAGTAACAATTTATATTGTTAAAAGTCAGTATTTGCCAGGATTTAAATGTATACATTTTCAAAAGCATGGTGCAATGTTATATTTAGTTTACTACTTTTCCCGCCGTAACATTACAAACCCCCCCCCCCCCCCCCCCCCCCCCCCCCAAACACGATAGATAGAACTGCTCTCGTTTTGTTATAAAATAACAAAACTGTTTTAAGGCTGCAATCACAACCAAATTCATGTATAGTTGGTAATAATCGCGTTGTATCAATGTTTCTCATATCCGACACTAATAAGTGCGAATATGTTTCAAATCAACTTTTTTTTTAAATTATTTATTTTTCCCCTTCGCGCTTGCCGTAGTTGCAAAGCAGATTTCGCGGGCAGTTTGAGTTGGTGATGGCGGCCACAACGTCCATGTTGACTTCACTCGCTCTTTCTAAGCTGCCCAAGTCACGTCGGAGTTCATTGACGGTAACTTTGTTGGCTTAAACATCACATTTAGGTTTAGGGTCTTCTAGGCGCGATGCGAGACGTCACAAGCGGGCTAACGTTGAGCCAAACAGCAGCTTCGAGGCACGGGCGGAAATGGTGAGCTAGCAAAACTAGCCTCATTTATTATTATTAGTAGTATTATTATCATCCCTCCATTGTTTGTAACGTCAGGCTTGTGTGATCACACAGAGAAGGAGTTTGGCCCCCAGTCAGGTCGCCAAACGGAAGCAAGGGGAGGATGATCATCGAGACGAAATATATTATATTAACCACGCGGTTCTCGAGAGAAGATGAATGGAGAAAATTGGGACAGTGATGAAGAAGTCCAAGTTCCATGGCCACTCAACAAAGCAGGAGGAAGGAAGCAGTCACAAACCAAATACGTGGCAAGAATTCTGAGATTTGGTGGTAATTAATAAACAGTTGAAAACTTTTCAATTCAATTCAGTAAAAAGTATACGTTTTACCAGAAGTACATATAAATATAGATATATTTAATATAGATATATTTAATGTACTTCTGATTTTACACCTTGAACTTTCGACTTTGTTTATGTAAAGTTAAATTTAAATAATATAATTTTTTTTCTTCCATGATTGATAGTAATTTCTCATCAGTGCAGCCCTGGTATACTGAATGTTTCAATCTGCAATGCTGAGGTGATTGTCATGATAGTACAGACTTAACCTTGACAATTTTTTAATATGGCTGTAAGCCTGTAAATAAGGGAAAGTAAGGTGAAATTTGTTTCTCGCTGAGGTGAATTTCTGAATCATCAGAACTGTAGGTATACCAAAGTAATTTAGTGATAACAATCTGCTGCTGAAATGTATGACTAACTGTACAGTTTAATTTAGCTTAATGTGGCACATATTTGTTTTTACACAGAAGACACACGTGAACTGACGCCATATTTGAAAGCCGCTCAGGATGGCAAGGATGTACCCCTTACTGGTGATTTGGAATATGGCAGAGGCAAGAGAAACAAACAGCCAAAGTCTTGGTCATCAGACAGTGAGATCAAGGATGAAAGTGTTGAGGAGACTATCTGACAGACAGCAGGTACTTTTATTTCAGTGGTGTTGTCGCGATATGACCGAAATAGTGTTGAAAGCGACGTTAAACGTTAATTCACTCACTCACTATTTCAGTGGTGTTTCAACTGTGTGAGGTTTTGTAGGATTCAATCCCATACTTTTGAAGTACCTTGTCAGTTTTTCTTTATCATAAAAGTTAATCAAATCATGTTTCATTGTAGGCTTTAAAGTTATTGAATATTTTGATTTAATTCGACCAACTCAGACAGAATAATATTCAAGACAAATTGAGGTGTTGACAGACTTTCTGCATGTACTCGAAAATCTATCATTTCTGCAAACATATTTCTTCACTTCAATGGCATATAAAAGAACTGAACACGTTTTCTTGTTAATCTTGATTTTTCAGAAGAAAAAGAGGAAAGTAAGCCGTACAGCTGTGGGATATGATGCTCGGGCACAATTGAAGGCCCAACTTGCTGCTGTGAGTACATGAATAGAATAGAATAGGATTTTATTGGTTAATCAAAGCACCCTCTCGAGGCAAACAATCACAAGTACCTAGCATTCATTTGAAATCGAGGACGTAAAAATTGCATCCCTGGCAACTGGTTTAAAACACAAGTTTATACTTTTACTTATATGAAAATAACACTACAAATACCTGATGAACAGTGCCTACTGTGTGAATGGCTTACTGCTACATGTACATGTAGCATATTCAAATTAATGTGCCTACAAGGTTGCTTATACATGTAAAACTTATATGGTGCTGTCAGGGCCGTATCCAGGACAAATTGTTTCCGGAAAACATATGAGCGCCCAAATTAATCATAATACAAATTATTTCATTTGATTTACTATTTTGACATTTTCAGCTGGGAAGAACTTCACCGAAAGATACATGTACAGAAATGGAATCCCTGAAGAAGGAAGTCCTCCAGTTGAGAGAGGAAAACAAATCCCTTCGAGATGCATTGAGGGTTGTTGAAGGTAGGTTTTCTTATTCTAGAAGTATGTTATTGTAATTATCATAGGTTGATGGAAAATATGCTTACATGTCGATGTATGAAATAACTTTCTTATTACTGTATTTTCATCTAACTTTGGCCTACGGGTATTGTCGTCATGTACGGCTGTCCATCCGTCACCGCAATATTTACAGAATCGTTTCATGTACGGAAACCAAACTTGTTACATCTATTTATCTTAGTGTAACAAGAAGCCTATCGAAAATGAGTCGTCTCGGACAATATTTTCCAGAGTTATGCCCCTTTTTTCCAATAAAAATCCATTTATGATTTGGGATAATTTCAGAACTGTTGCATATACAACATCCTAAGTTGTGATGTCCTCCCCTCTAAATAAGGGGAGGACATATGGTGTTTGTTTGTCTGTCTGTCCGTCCGTTTTTGTGTGTTTCTCTTATATTAGCAAGAGTTACGTCCCTTCCTTCTTGATATTTTGTCTCAGCTGGATATCTGATTAATACTTGACCGACAAATATTAAATCTTCGCGTGGTCAGGATGAATTAATATATATGGTTATATATATTTTTCATCTTTGATTGCTTCCTTACCATGTTTCCCTTGACTTGAACAAGATTCCTATCAAAATACCCTTACATTATGATAGCTGGGGTTAGAGCCGAGCGGTTTGGATATCGCCAGCTTCATGTTATTAATGTATTTTTTTTTTATTGTGTCTGCATCACAATGTACTTTTTTCTATTAAAGGACTTCCTGGCCTGCTAATGAAGATGGACGACTTATCACGTCAGGCAACAATACTATCAGCTCGACGTCCTGCTGTCGCTCTGCCAGAGAGGAGCTGGCCAACAGCAGCTTGACAGGAAAAAAATCCAATGCTTTTAAGGATAAGCATGAGAAACCAAAACTGGATGACAAGAAAGTGTCTGCTATTATTGGTGAGTATAAGTTAAATCAATCTGATTAAAACCATATCCACATCAGGGAAGTGGATCTGACCCTTTTCCTATCTCCAAGTCGTTCCGTGATCGTTTGGCATGAAGTATAGATATCCATAGCTTCCAGTCTGCTTGGTCCATGAATTGACTGCGAGATGTTCGTTTTGACAGATTTATAGGCATGGGTGGTCACATTAGCTTTGATCTCGTCGGAAACCAACATCAAGTGACAAAGCAAAAACCGCAGCGCACGGATATCTACACCTTTTTCTCGTTTGATATCTTATATCGGCATTCTCCGCCTTACTATTTAACAACTAGCGTCGGGAATTTCCGTGAGTTCTGCTGCAAGTTGAGAAGTGAACGACTTTTAGATAGGGAATGTGTCAGATCCCCTTCCCGATGTGGATATGGTTTCAATCAGATTGAAGTTAAATATTTTTATTAGAATTCTATTAATGCACTTTCGTGATTGTTCGAACGCCATTGGGGACACCCATCAAGTACACAACAAGATTCACAAGAAAGTGAAATCCTGAAAATAATTTGAAAAATATTTCACACACTGAATGGATTTTCTATATAGCTAATGAATAGTGTACATGCACTGTCAGAATTTGATACAGATTTGTTGCAGTTCGTAAAGCCTGGCATGATTGCACCACATATGATTTTGTGTGCGTCAAGCAGTGCAAGTGCCTTACAGCATAGAAACGCGTGATATGCAATGTATGCAGTGTGTTGACTATCCATTGCATTGATTAAATGATAGACATCACTCTCTTTATCGAGCTGAAAAATGCCATAGTGTGACTCATTGCATGACAGCTAGTGTCTTGGTGTCTGCAGACACTAATTCTGGTATATTTTATTGATCTTTCAGATTTTGTGAAGAAGCTCCATCCCTCAAGTGAAGCAAATGTGATAAAGAAAATCATTGGAGTGAAACTGAACATTGCGCAGAAAATGGGAAAAAAAGAAGGCCTCAGAAACAAATTCTGCTGGACGTCTAACCGTCTCTAACAGTCGGGGAAGCGCGGTGATCATGTTGATTTATGCTGCTGACATTTATTTATTACGTCAAGATTTGAGTTACATGTATATAATAAATACAAGTCAACATTCATTCAACTGCAATATTTGTCTTTCTCCATTGCCAGTGTTAGACCACAGATTTTGTAGAATGCCTGCCCAATCATTTCTACATCATTCTGAATCGTATTCCACAGAAAGCCATTCCATAGGAGCCTGTTCTATAGAACTACTCTTTAGAACTTTCTTCTATAGCACTATTCTTTAGAGGAGATCTATAGAACCATTCTTTAGAACCCTGTTCTATAGAACCATTCTTTAGAACCATGTTCTATAGAACCATTCTTTAGAACCATGTTCTATAGAACCATTCTTTAGAACCCTGTTCTATAGAACCATTCTTTAGAACCATGTTCTATAGAACCATTCTTTAGAATCCTGTTCTATAGAACTTCGGTCCTAAAGTTCATTAGAAATTCTATAGAGATATTCTTTAGAAATTCTATAGAACTTCGGTCCTAAAGTTCATTAGAAATTCTATAGAGATATTCTTTAGAAATTCTATAGAACATTTTTTGCAGGGATAGACTGGCGTTTTCCATTATTTTCAGCACACTGCATTGCAAAATGATTAACCTATCATGCAAGATCCACACAGGAATGGGGCCCCATGAATCCTTTACAGAACGCTCATCGTGAATTCCAACAGTAACTATAAAACGCCTGTCTTTGCCTCTACAGTCATCAGTCACTACGTTTCCATGCACTAAATTAGTCTGATTTCCCAAATAGTTTATTTTTTTGTGAAGTCCCAGTGTCCATGCACACTCTCTAATGTGACTATTAGTCATACGTTGGCCTCCCGTACACTGGGGGGCGCGGATTTCTTTTTAGCAGGAATAAATGTATTGCTTTTCCAGTTGCCTTATGACGTCATACTAGGCATCTGCGGCTCCTTACAAGTTAACAGCCTAGCTCTGTTGTACCTGATGCTCGCTGTAATATTGGCAAAGATTGCAAATATTATGTCTCTAATGGCTATGCTGATGTTAAAGGGGAACATTATCACCAGACCTATGTAAGCGTCAATATATACCTTGATGTTGCAGAAAAAAGACCATATATTTTTTTAACCGATTTCCGAACTCTAAATGGGTGAATTTTGGCGAATTAAACGCCTTTCTATTATTTGCTCTTGGAGCGATGACGTCACGTTGTGACGTCACATCGGGAAGCAATCCGCCATTTTCTCAAACACCGAGTCAAATCAGCTCTGTTATTTTCCGTTTTTTCGACTGTTTTCCGTACCTTGGAGACATCATGCCTCGTCGGTGTGTTGTCGGAGGGTGTAACAACACAAACAGGGACGGATTCAAGTTGCACCAGTGGCCCAAAGATGCGAAAGTGGCAAGAAATTGGACGTTTGTTCCGCACACTTTACCGACGAAAGCTATGCTACGACAGAGATGACAAGAATGTGTGGATATCCTGCGACACTCAAAGCAGATGCATTTCCAACGATAAAGTCAAAGAAATCTGCCGCCAGACCCCCATTGAATCTGCCGGAGTGTGTGAGCAATTCAGGGACAAAGGACCTCGGTAGCACGGCAAGCAATGGCGGCAGTTTGTTCCCGCAGACGAGCGAGCTAAACCCCCTGGATGTCTTGGCTCACACCGTCCCTTATGCCACCGAAGATGATCAAGAGAAGAATATCGACCCTAGCTTCCCTGGCCTGCTGACATCAACTCCAAAACTGGACAGATCAGCTTTCAGGAAAAGAGCGCGGATGAGGGTATGTCTACAGAATATATTAATTGATGAAAATTGGGCTGTCTGCACTCTCAAAGTGCACGTTGTTGCTAAATGTATTTCATATGCTGTAAACCTAGTTCATAGTTGTTAGTTTCCTTTAATGCCAAACAAACACATACCAATCGTTGGTTAGAAGGCGATCGCCGAATTCGTCCTCGCTTTCTCCCGTGTCGCTGGCTGTCGTGTCGTTTTCGTCGGTTTCGCTTGCATACGGTTCAAACCGATATGGCTCAATAGCTTCAGTTTCTTCTTCAATTTCGTTTTCGCTACCTGCCTCCACACTACAACCATCCGTTTCAATACATTCGTAATCTGTTGAATCGCTTAAGCCGCTGAAATCCGAGTCTGAATCCGAGCTAATGTCGCTATAGCTTGCTGTTCTTTCCGCCATGTTTGTTTGTGTTGGCTTCACTATGTGACGTCACAGGAAAATGGACGGGTGTTTATAACGATGGTTAAAATCAGGCACTTTGAAGCTTTTTTTAGGGATATTGCGTGATGGGTAAAATTTTGAAAAAAACTTCGAAAAATATAATAAGCCACTGGGAACTGATTTTTAATGGTTTTAACCATTCTGAAATTGTGATAATGTTCCCCTTTAAATAGCAGGCAGCATCAATAAATGCTCTTAGATTGCGCTACGGACATGACGCTACTATCAATAATGTATTAGAGCGGCTGCAGGTCCGAAGCAAAGAAGGGCCGACGGGAGAGTTGTTTGGAAGGAATTTTTGGACGAAGAATCATGGAAACAAAACTTTTGAATGTCACTGAGTTCATTCATAAGGCTCTGTGGATTGATGGAAGGAGTTTTAAATCCGGAGGAAAAGATAGTTTGTGTCCTAGACTAATACTGTTCCAGATGAGGGTTGCTATTGTTATGTACAAGTTTGCCAGTTGTGTAGAAAACAGAGATATTGCTAATCAGTTTGGAGTGCACACATGCAGCTTGAAAAGGTTTGTGTAAACTTTATTATTTGCCTTTATTATACCTGTTTCATTTTCTTTCATCTCATTCGTATTTGGGGAGTCTGAATTAAGCTGTCATTCTACAGTTCCTTAGCAACCTTCTTAAATAAATCTCTGTTTCTTTTTTTCTCCCATCGATGTACTTCCAAATATTCTGTTATCTCCTTTTCATTACAATTGTTGCATATGATTTTATTGAATGGTATCTGCTTCCACTGAGACTGAAGGATCTGGTTTTCAATCGCATAATTCAGGTGTGTTAGTCCGACTTCAAATATCGAACACGATCGAATTAAGGTGTTTCCATGGGTTGCGGGATGCTTATTTAGAGCCAAACTATTTGAGAAATCAGTCTAATTGAGTGCATGGACACATACTGAATGTTTTATGATGTGGAAAGTTTGCTCCTAAATTTTTTTTTTTAAGTCAAGGTGTAGTGGAATTTCTGACCTTTTGTACCCTTTCTATTTTGTTTGTCAAAGTCAGAGAGAGCGAGGTCGAAAAGCATTAAGGAGGACATGACAGGACGTGTCATCCTGACACTGTACAACATATCTTGATTGTTTGTTATGGCGAAGAGAATGTTGATCCAAAAACAGCTGGTCCCTGTTGGAAGGACACACAACCACCAGGGAAGCAGATAAATAACCAAGTAGACCAAGTCTAGGAGATGATTCAAGCTCTTTCTTTTTTTTCCCTGCTCGAGGGAACTCTTTCTTTTTCTCCGGAGAAAACTGTCTGTAATCATGGCAATTCAATCCAACCTTGTACCATTTGATTATGGATAAATAAAACTTTTGTACTAAATTCACTTTTGTTCCTGCTTAAGATTTGGACATTTCACCACAAAGGGATTTGTTTTTAATTATTATAGCATAACCTAGCAGAGTGTACGTAACATAGCATGGTATAGCATAACGTAGCTCAGCATAGCATAGCATAGCAGAGTTTAACGTAACAGCATGTAACATAGCATAGCATAGCAGAGGGTAATATAACATAATGTAACAAATGTAACAAAGCATAACAAAGTGGAATGTAACATAATATTACTTAGCATAGCATAGCAGAACGTAACGTAACATAACCATTTTAACGTCTATGGATGTTCTCATTCAATCAGGTCATTGTATTCTCACGGCATTCAATCAATCAATCAATCACAACCAGAGGTGGGTAGAGTAGCCAGAAATTGTAGTCAAGTAAGAGTACTGTTATTTTAGTGATTTATTACTCAAGTAAAAGTAAGGAGTAGTCCCCCAAATATTTACTTGAGTAAAAGTAAAAAGTATGTTGTGAAAAAACTACTCAAGTACTGAGTAACTGATGAGTAACCTGTTCGTTTAATGATGACGGCAACAAATAATGCACAAAAACATAAAAATAGCAATGAGCAAATTCAGAGCCAGGAATATCTCTTAAGCAACTAAAACAATAATATACATTAAACAATAATACATAAAAAAAAAAAAAAATGAAGGCAAATTGAGCCGCAATAACTTAACAGCACCATAGGCTCAGTAGGCATTCATTGATTGATTGATTGAAACTTGCATTAGTAGATTGCACAGTACAGTACATATTCCGTACGATTGACCACTAAATGGTAACACCCCAATAAGTTTTTCAATGTTAATCAATTACTTAATTAATGACCAAGTCGAGGTGATCTACCTCATATATACATAAAAATGTACATACACACACATATCATATACTGTATACATATAAATATATATATATATATACATTTATATATACAGTATATAACTTACATTTATTTATTTTGCCGTTTTTGTTCACATGTTGAAGGTTTTTAATGAATATACATGCATGTTTAACATATAGATGCATTGATTGGAATCAGACAGTAGTGCTGATAACGTCCATGTTTTCAAATGGAGGAGAAAAAAAGTTCCTCCTTTCTGTCTAATACTACATGAAAGTGGTTGGTTTTTGGCATCTTATTTGTCCAGCTTCCATATTCGTTTTTATACACTTAACAAGAAATACATTGGCGGCAAACTCCGTAGCTTGCTAGCTTGTTTGCGCTGGCTTTCGGAGACTCTTATTTTGTTAACGCAGGCGCGATGGAGCGGCACTTTTATTGTGAAGACAGGAACTGTGTGGTCAGTCTTTACTTTAGGCTTTTGACGGGAGGTACGGTTGAAATAAAAAATTTTCTTTTTTCCTTCACACTTTTGATTGATTAATTGAAACTTTTATTAGTAGATTGCACAGTACAGTACATATTCCGTACAATTGACCACTAAATGGTAACACCCGAATAAGTTTTTCAACTTGTTTAAGTCGGGGTCCACGTGTGACGGTCATGTGACCGCCTGGCTCTGTTTGATTGGTGAAACGGAGTGCAACGTCACCAGTGACTGCATCTGATTGGTGAAACGTAGTCAGACGTCACCAGTGACTGCATCTGATTGGTGAAATGTAGTCAGACGTCACCAGTGACTGCATCTGATTGGTGAGACGCAGGCATGCGATAGATCCTACTTTGAAGGTCTGTCTGACAAACCAAAACAAACAAAGCGTGCATTAACAGATCGATCAAAATCAGTAGCGAGTAGCGAACTGAATGTAGATAAATGGAGCGGATTAAAAGTAGCGTTTCTTCTCTATAAATATACTCAAGTAAAAGTAAAAGTATGTTGCATTAAAACTACTCTTAGAAGTACAATTTATCCCAAAAGTTACTCAAGTAGATGTAACGGAGTAAATGTAGCGCGTTACTACCCACCTCTGATCACAACTGGACGGTTTGGTTTGTCTTGGTCTTTGCGTCTCAACAGTTTTTTGTCGCTACAATAGGGCTGAACCATCCTTGCCTAGGAACGCCTTGTGCTGGAGAATAAATAGCTGTGGTTTTGGCAGCAGTTGCAAGACTAGATCTGACCAATCTAAGACTATGAGCATGAACTGATTAAGCCTACTTGGATGAGAGGTGAAACGTTTTTTAAGACAGTGTTCCTTAACATTGTTGATCCGCAAGCGCCCAACAAAAAAATATCTGTTTCTCAGCTGTGGTCCTTATGAGCCGTAGCAGTACTCAGTTGTAATTCACTTTTCCCGCTCTTGTGGCAGTAATAACAATATCAAACAAACAGAAGAAGTCTAAATCTAAAGTCGGTAAAACTTTTTTTAAGTGCAAAAATTATGACTGGTGAAGCTGTATTTTCATTTGCCCTTAAATTTTATCAGCAATTTATTTAAGAAACATATATTTTTTATTATCTATTATTAATTTTGTTAGAATGTATTAATTTGAGCACTTTGAATTTTTTTTAATGTATTTTTCGTCAGTTCTGATCAGTCCCTTCTTTTGCAGGCGTGGCGAAGTTGGTAGAGTGGCCGTGCCAGCAATCGGAGTGTTGCTGGTTACTGGGGTTCAATCCCCACCTTCTACCATCCTAGTCACGTCCGTTGTGTCCTTAGGCAAGACACTTCACCCCTTGCTCCTGATGGCTGCTGGTTAGCGCCTTGCATGGCAGCTCCCGCCATCAGTGTGTGAATGTGTGTGTGAATGGGTGAATGTGGTAATACTGTCAAAGCGCTTTGAGTACCTTGAAGGTAGAAAAGCGCTATACAAGTATAACCCATTTATCATTTGTATTTATTTATATTTGATTATTATTAATTGTTGTAATCTGCCTGACTTAAGCCTTGATAATAATATTTGTGAATAATACATGGTTTCATATTATTTGACAAGGTTTATCATGCTTGGCACTCAGCATCAAGGGTCGGAATTGGGGGTTAAATCACCAGAAATAATTCCCAGGCGCGGCCAGCCCTGCTGCCCACTGCTCCCCTCACCTCCCAGGGGGTGAACAAGGGGATGGGTCAAATGCAGAGGACAAATTTTACCACACCTAGTGTGTGTGTGACAATCATTGGTACTTTAACTTTAACTTCTCAGTCAAGTTTCTACCTATGAGACAAATCTAAAGCTCTTGTTCTCCTTTTAACTTTAACTTTAAAAGAGCTGTTTGCAACATTTACACAGATGTCTAGAGGGCGCTAAATTTCCAATGTATTTTATACGGTATATCCCGCCCTTTTCCGGCTTCTCGGATATAATGACGTAACTACGTACGTAGGTAACACATGACCGGGCATTAGCTTTGGGTGTTTTTAGCTAAAAAAAGTGATTTGGATAGTTAGTGTTTGGTGTCATTGAATGTATATTCTATCATAACAACAACAAGACTGAAAATTGTTTGTGGGTGAATGACCGTCATAAACACCAATAATTTTATTCGGGCTGGTAAAATATTTTAGTACACAAACTTAGTAATTGTGAAACATTTAGATCATTTTAACTGAAATGTGTTCTGTTAAACCACTAATAGTAACACAAACTAGCCAGTGGTGTTCTTCTTATATTTTATGCTTTGAAAAATCAGACTTTGAGCAAGTTGCGAACAGCCCCTTTAAACTGTAAGTAGGTTAGATATGTTTATTGAATACAATTATATTCAGGAGTAAGATTACTCATTCCTCTCTATAGTGACAAAATTGGGCCCCGAGGTCAAAAAGGTTTAAGAACACCTGTTCTAAGACAAACCAAACAGTCCAGTTGTGACCAATAATGTTTTAACCTTACTTTCTGCATTTATCAACTGCATTTGTTCTGTTTCCTTTGCTTTTGTTGTTTTTGTTTTTTATATTCGCTATTTTATACACTCTTATTTACAAAACATAACGGAACATAACATAACATAACGTGGCAGAGCAGAGCGTAATGTAACATCATGTAATATACAAACGTAGCATAGTTTAACATAGCTTAGCATATGATATCAGAGCGTAACATAGTGCGTAACATAACGTAAGGTAACTCAAAACTAGCATTTTTTATATATATGCATAGATCTACTGTCTTATCTAATAAGGTGTTGAAAGTGATGTTGACTCGACGTAAAGGGTCATTTGGGTTAGTAACGTAATCTTCCTTTTCATGGTGGTCCATTAAGAAAATAATAATGGCCATAGTATCATGAAACTATGATCGTACAAAGAAACACATTCTGTCTTAATTAAGAGTCAAAAATGAAGAATGCATGCTGGGCAGAGGAGCGTGGAAGCTTGAATGGAAAAGTAAAAGGGTCATTATCAGTGAGAGGATCCACTTCCTGGTGGTCTTTTGTGTCCTAAATTGGGGTCCATTCAGTGTCACATAAAGGTTGAACCCACATCCGCTTCTCTTGAGACTTGTTCTACTGCTTTGGCTTTTCTCACAGAAAGAGCTGAGAGACTGAATCCACAGTTCATCACACTCGTTGTCTCCTCTCCTGGAAGAGTAAATAGCTTCCTCCTTCTACTCCCACAAGAGGCCCTTGCCCCTCCATTTCTTTGTTTTTTTCTTAACGAGAGAATGGCGATTGAATTTATCAAGTTCTTTGGATCAGTGACCAGGTCATTCTTGTGGCCGCCTCGTTTATCTTTCCCACGCCGAAACACTCGATAAATTAGAGGTTGTGTTCCTTATACCAATTCGTATGTCTTGTCTTCTTCAGTTTCACATACTA
The DNA here is from genome assembly GCF_033978685.3 of Nerophis lumbriciformis. Lineage (NCBI taxonomy): Eukaryota > Metazoa > Chordata > Actinopteri > Syngnathiformes > Syngnathidae > Nerophis > Nerophis lumbriciformis. Next base: position 23,422,119 of record NC_084554.2, on the reverse strand, counting down.
TATTTCATGTTTGTTTCGTGCAGGTACGAAAATATTAGCCAAAATTGTCCTACTTTACGGTTATCTTATGGCCAAACTTGTATCATTTAACAGAATCGACCACCCAAATTAAGAATCTAACATATTGGTGACTAGCAGTGTTGGGTTAGTTACTGAAAACCAGTAACTAGTTACAGTTACTTTATTTCAAAAGTAACTCAGTTACTAACTCAGTTACTTACACCAAAAAGTAATGCGTTACTGTGAAAAGTAACTATTTAGTTACTTTTTTTTCTTTTCTTTTTTTTAAGGCTCCCGTTAATACCCTTTTAGGCTTCATTTCAGTATTGTTATTGCACTGGAGAATAATACAATGTGTTGATCAACTTGACATGCATTTGCATCACTGAACTCTGCTAAGCAATGTGGTCTACATACAACACACAAAGACAAAGATATGTTTCAAAGGGCCAATTTATTTCAGGCCAGAACAAATTGACAAAACTATTTTAAATAGCTGCAACATAATGGCACTTTAACTTTAACTTTAAGTAGATAGGCTCTTTGATCCAAGACACAACTTACATTTAACTAAGATGTTATTTTCTTTGTGCTCGACAAAAGAAAAGTATTGAGAATGTCTCCATTTTAAGAAACTCGACTTCTGGCTTCACCATGATGTCTTGTTAGTTGTTATGAGAGTAGTGTATATGTGTGTGTGTGTGTGTGTGTGTGTGGCCCTTTAAGATATGACAGCATGTGAGGTGAGTGACGTCAGTGAGTGAGTGGGCGAGAGAGGCGAGTGAACTGGGACAGTGAGTGCGTGCAGGTGCTCTAGCTTGGTGGATGGCTGCGTCCAATAAAGTCACAAGGTTGCAACAAACCGTCGGCCTCGTCATTCACCCTCAGCTGTAAAGATCCACTTCCGGGTAAAGTGACGGTTGTTAGCCCCGAAGTACATAGGCCCTGGAGGAACGTCTCCCCTGCGCCCCTCAACTACAGTATGGGAGTCCCCCCCCACCCACACAAAGCACACCTTTTTTCCCCACCGCAGCGCTCCAATAAAACACACTCAGATCTTCTGTTTCTAGCCGATACTACATAACTAATAACGTAAAATAACGCAGTAACGCATCATGTAGTAACGGTAACTGAGTTATTGAATATAAAAAATAACGCGTTAGATTACTAGTTACCGCCGAAACTAACGGCGTTACAGTAACGCGTTACAAAAACGCGTTATTACCAACACTGGTGACTAGGGCTGCAGCGATTAGTCAACATTTGTTGCGGACAATTATATTTGTTGACAATAGTCTTGACGTCATCACTCATGTTTTTCCGGGCAGAAGTTGGTGCGCATTGCCACTCGCAAAAACATTGCCAGTGATAACATGTAAAGTATGAGAACATTTCCTCTTATTCTTGTTAAAACATGAATACCTTGCTCATTTTGCAAATCGGACCTTGATTTTATAGCAGTACATCTGTAATATCAGAATCAGAATCAGAATTAGAAATACTTTAATAATCCCCGAGGGGAAATTAAGATTTTCAGAATCCCATTCAAGAGCAGACAAACATTACAGGGAGACAAAACAGGATCGCTGACGGGTCTGCTAACTTCCAGCGCCCCTTACAAAAAAGGTGAGAAACAGGTAAACGCTGGGTGAGAAAAAAAAACATTCAGTCTAAACCTGGGCCCCTGGAGAGGGGGTCCAGGCTGAGGCCAAGGGGGAAAAAAAAATCTCATAGCCATAGCACATATAAGCATGTGTGTAATAGGGAAACATCAAAGAACACAAAGGACATTCAAGACATTAAAAGAGCAGAGCTGATGCAACCAGCCATTTCTACATACAGCTACAAAAGTAAAAAAAACAAAAAAAAAACATATACACTGTGGTGGCCTCTGTGGTGTTCCATGCCATCTTCTGCTGTGGTGGGGGGAGCATGGCCAGAGACAGGCCAACAAAGAAACCAAGAGAGCCGACTCCACCCTCGGCCGCCCACTAACTCTCGGCCAGTGTCCAGTCCGCATGGATGAGCGAGGATGCAAGAGTGTTACCCAGATAGCAAAATATAACTGGACCAGATATGGGCTGGAAGTGCACAAAAATCTGGTGCGCATCCGTTTTACCCATCTGGGCCAGTGTCATTTTGCACCTCGGACTTATTTAGCAGACCTGACACAGCTTTGGGCCAAATCTGGTCCAAAGCAGCGAAAAACAAGGTCACATACGGCCCAAATATGGCACATGTGCGTTACCCAAATATTACATTCGGACCACCTCTGGAACAGAGGTGGTCCGAGTTATTACCAAAACTTTTTTTAGCATTGATTTGCATCTTATTTTAATGTGTCTACAAAGAAAATAAAGTTTGTCTATTTAAAATAATTACGACAATACTTTATTAGGTTTTTAAAAAAAAGCTATTTATTGATGGTAACAAAATGCACAATTACATTGCAAACAATTAGCAGCACACTGTTGTACAAAATATGTAAATAGTATATCTAATAAAACACAAGATTTCCATTAGAATTATTCAAGTTTAAACAGTAAACGTCACTATTCAAGTAGTGTTTGTTTATATTGTTTTATATATTCAGTAAAATGCTGTTCTTCTGAGCTTGGTTTGTGAAATAGATTGCAAAAATAAACAATTATTGAACAAAATCTAAATAAAAAAACATGGTAATTAAAAGAACATAAACAAATCTTCAAACCTTCAAAAATCAAATCACAGAACCATACACATGTTCAAGTGTCACAGACACAGTAGAACATCCATCCATCCATCCATTTTCTACCGCTTATTCCCTTCGGGGTCGCGGGGGGCGCTGGAGCCTATCTCAGCTACAATCGGGCGGAAGGCGGGGTACATCCTGGACAAGTCGCCACTTCATCGCAGAGCCAACACAGATAGACAGTTTTCCTCAAAAAGATATTACCTTTTTTAACTTAGATCTTACATGTTGTAAAGCAATCAACCTTTTGGAGGGTCAAATGGGACACCATTAAATAAATCTGTATATAATTACTTAAATGTCATTATCTACTATAGGAATTGAATACATAAATGGGTTATTAAATGTGTCATTTTTTATTTAATGTAAATATATATACACATTATATATACACATAAACATATACATATACATATATATATATATATATATATATATATATATATATATATATATATATATATATATATATATATATATATATATATGTATATATATGTATGTGTGGGGAAAAAATCACAAGACTACTTCATCTCTACAGGCCTGTTTCATGAGGGGTTCCCTCAATCATCAGGAGAATTTAATGGGAGCATTCACATACCATGGTTTATATAGGGCACAGAGTGGGTGGGTACAGGCTGGCGTAGGGGCGTGGTGATTGGCTCATGTGTTACCTAGGAGGTGTTTCCGTCTGTGACGGCATGCTGATACAATTTCGCTGCGCTTGTTGAGGGATGACAGGTCTGGACGGTATATAATAAACAGTTTCTCTTTCAAGCATAGGTTGCATCTTTTATTACCACTATTGTAAGGTGTGCTGGATGCAAGAATTTGCCATGTTATTGAATATTCAACATTATTGTCTTTGAGGTCCCAAATGTGTTTGCTGAGTTCTGTGGTATTCCGCAGGTTTTGGTTCCTGAAAGAAGCCTTGTGATTGTTCCATCTGGTTTTAAACTCTCCCTCGGTTAATCCTACATATGTGTCGGATGTGTTAATGTCCTTGCGTGTTACCTTAGATTGGTAAACAACTGATGTTTGTAAGCACCCCCCGTTGAGAGGGCAATCAGGTTTCTTGCGGCAGTTGCAGCCTTTGTTGGTTTTGGGGTCGCTCTGTCCGGGGGCCGACGGCTCATTTGCAATTGTTTTGTTGTGGTTTGAGATAATTTGTCGTATATTGTTCATACAGCTGTAGCTCAATTTAATGTTGTTCTTGTTGAATACTTTTCTTAGGGTGTTGCCTTTGGGGAAGTGTTTGTCAATCAGACTGAGGAATTTGTGGCCAATGTTACTTGAGACGTTGTTGCTGTATGGGGGGTTGTACCAGATGATGTTGTTTCGTTTTCTGTTCTTTTTTGGTTGGTTTCCTGGCGTGGGTTCATAGGTGAGGGTGAAATTGTATCCGCTTTCAGCAAGGGCTTTTTGGTACGGGGGGGTTGCTTGGTCAAATTCAGCTTTGCTAGATGACAGCATCGATAGCCTTTTATTAATTCCGGTAGGTATTCTTTTTGTGGTGGTGGGTGGGTGGTTGCTCTCATGGTGCACGTCTTGGAGTGTTGTGTTGGATTTCGTGAATGGTTGGTAGCTGTTATTTCTCAGGTTGAAAGTGACATCAAGGAAGTTGACGGTTTGCTTGTTGGCTTCAATCGTGATCCGTAGGCCGTTCTCTTTGAAAATTTGGCATATGCGCTTCTTGGTATTCTCGCTGCTCCTTGGCGAGGCGCGGCACACTGCCAGTCCGTCATCACGGTAAATACCAAGGTTCAGGTTGAGGCTAGCAAGCTGGGAGAGGAGGAAACTCCCAACGAGTTCACACGTTTCTGCTCCGTCAAAACTTCCCATAGTGACGTCAAATGTTGAGTTGTTCTTTTTTGCCATGGTGTACTGTTGTGGATGAGTATGGAGTTTTTTGCGTGGATGATGATGTTTCTTTCGTTGCCTGTGATTGAGTCGTAGTCTGAGGCGAAGTCTAGTGCTTGAGTCAGTAGGTCTTGCGTGATGGAAGGGTAAAATTATTCGATATCGAAGGAGATAAAGTTGTGCTGTTGTTTGTCTTGGATGTTGTTGAACCATTTGATTACTGCTGCTGTATTTCTCCATTGGTTGAGTGGTGTTTTGTCCTTGATTTTTGTGTTGACTCTGTCCAGGACTATTTTGCTGATTTTTCCTATTTCAGATTTAGTTGGGTTTATTAGTCGGCATGTTGGGTTATTTGCGAAGTTGGGAAAGAAACATCATCATCCATATATATATATATGTATGTATGGGAAAAAAATCACAAGACTACTTCATCTCTACAGGCCTGTTTCATGAGGGGTTCTCTCAATCATCAGGAAATTTTAATAGAAGCATTCACATACCATGGTTTATATAGGGCACAGAACGGGTAGGTACAGGCTGGCGTAGGGGCGTGGTGATTGGCTCATGTGTTACCTAGGAGGTGTTTCCGTCTGTGACGGCATGCTGATACAATTTCGCTGCGCTTGTTGAGGGATGACAGGTCTGGGCGGTATATAATAAACAGTTTCTCTTTTAAGCATAGGTTGCATCTTTTATTACCACTGTTGTAAGGTGTGCTGGATGCAAGAATTTGCCATGTTATTGAATATTCAACATTATTGTCTTTGAGGTTCCAAATGTGTTTGCTGAGTTCTGTAGTATTCCGCAGGCTTTGGTTCCTGAAAGAAGCCTTGTGATTGTTCCATCTGGCTTTGAACTATCCTTCGGTTAATCCTACATATGTGTCAGATGTGTTAATGTCTTTGCGTGCTACCTTTGATTGGTATATATATATATATATATATATATATATATATATATATATATATATATATATATATATATATATATTAGGGACGGCGTGGCCGAGGGTCCCTGGTTCAATCCCCACCTAGTACCAACCTCGTCATGTCCGTTGTGTCCTGAGCAAGACACTTCACCCTTGCTCCTGATGGGTGCTGGTTAGCGCCTTGCATGGCAGCTCCCTCCATCAGTGTGTGAATGGGTAAATGTGGAAATAGTGTCAAAGCGCTTTGAGTACCTTGAAGGTAGAAAAGCGCTATACAAGTACAATCCATTTATCATTTATATATATATATATATATATTATTAAATAAATTATTTCATGATTTATTTAAGTATTTCATGAATTTATATTATCTGTCAAACTCAGCCTCAAAGTCAGTGGGCGGGTTAGTATTTTTAACTTACAATGGTATTATTTTTGTATTGTTTCAGTTTCACAAATTCTTTTAATCATGAAATAATATGATTAACAAACTCAATAATTCAATATTACATAAAATATTACATAAAAAAACAACAACACATTTATGTATTTAATTCCAATTATAATTATTGACGCATTCAATTTAAAGGTGTATTCTTTTTTTTTGTCCCATTTGACCCTCCATACATTTGAGATCACATTAGCATTTTCAACAAACACATTGTAACCTAAACCTTGAGACAGAGCAACATACTTGAATAAACTAGCTCCTGCGTGGTTCTGAGCTGCAGACCTAGGGAAAATTAGTAAAGACAAAGAAAAAAAACTCGGAAGTGGCTCTTTTGTTGAAATACCAGAAAACTCAAATTGATGACATCATGCAATGTTCACTGCAATAAAAAGCAGTGACAAAAATTAGCCATGTTACAAGTTGAAGTTTGATGTTTAAAATATTAGTTGCATTTAGAGTTACCACAGTCGGACACCAAATTGAACCATCTGATGACATGTTTATGTCCCTGCCCATCACTTGGGCAGAGACATTTGCGTACAGCACCTATAGTAACCCAAACATTGTTTAGTTCAGATGCTTAATATACAATTTGACATGAAGTTTAAGCATTTATTTATATATTGATGATATATTGCTGCGATGAGGTGGCGACTTGTCCAGGGCGTACCCCGCCTTCCGCCCGAATGCAGCTGAGATAGGCTCCATCAGCCCCTGCGACCCCGTAAGGCACAAGCGGTAGAAAATAGATGGATGGATGATGTATTGCTGAGTTTCTCTCCAAAGTAACTTTTATACAGAAGGAGTGTTCCCTGATTGTGATGAAAACCAGGCCCCACCCTGTTCAAAACTATCTTTTTTTTAATTTTTTATATATGTTGAAGTCTAACGCTCCTTCCACATAACATGGGAAACAACATTTGAAAATAAATAGAACGACACATTTTGTAGGATTAAAATGAAACATGTGGAAACTACGCAAGAATGTAACATTTCATAACATTTTCAAAACATGCAACAAAGGATATGTCAAGCCTTCTTTTGATATAATGTTGATGTTTATTGCTTGAATCTTATGAAAACATTGACTTGAAAATCTCAGAAAATGTGGGTTTTTTAAAAACTGTAAGCCAAAAGATTGATATTACATAAAGGCTTGACACGTCTCACTTAGCATGTAATGTGTTTTATGTGCGTGTGAATGTTGTCTGTCTATCTGTGTTGGCCCTGCGATGAGGTGGCGTCTTGTCCAAGATGTACTCCGCCTTCTGCCCAAATGCAGCTGGGATAGGCTCCAGCTACCCCCGCGACCCCGTGAGGGACAAGCAATAGAAAATGTTTCACCTGTCTGATATAATGACTGAGTGAAAATGAGGTTGATGGAAACATGCACATTTTATCTGACTACAATTGAAAATTCACTTACCGAAGGAGCATCTATGTGGCAAATAGTGTAAGCTTTCTTTTGACCACAAACTAAGTCACTGCCTGGTGACATTGGTCGTTCCTGGCCGAGTGGTACTCTTTCCTGCCACGATGAATGCTAGCGGCAGATGTGAATTGGAGCCATTACTGCCTGCTTTGAAACCAATCAGAGTATGTCTCCTCATGGTGATCTGAATAAGAAGGCATTCATTTCAATTTAACAGGTAATAGCGCTAACATTAAAAGCGGTATTAGTACCTGTTGTATTTACGCCAGATCACTGACGCCTGTGATGAGATCGGCACGGTTCAAAAACACGACATTCATTTATAGTTATTGCATGCTATGTGCTCAAATGTTTCAGCATATTGCTTGTATGTCCTCTTCAGGGGCGCCGCTAGGGATTTTGGGCCCCATGAAAATAATCTTTACAGGGCCCCCAACACAGTGTCATTATTTTTTCTGTATTATAATTTCATCATTATTAGGGGCCTCTCTGGGCCCCCTCCATCATGGGCCCTTAGAATCCGTCTCCTTTACCTCCCCTTTTCGGCGCCCCTGGTCCTCTTGATGAAATAACTACTTCGGAATGATTACTAGTAGCGCTGTTGTAATCTTTTCTTATAAAACGTTGAGCGCTTATTCTGTCCGGGTGCCGCCATTTTTTTATTTGCTCCCTTCCATGATATTTTCTTGGCCACATCGTCAAAAAATGTGACAGGATGTTTTAGGTAATCTGCTTGATAGAAGACAAGGCAAACATCTGGGGATGATGAATGAATGAAGACAAATTATAAGAACAATTTACATGTCCTTTCATTTTAGAGATGCTGCCAACATATCCAACTGGAAATAGCTTGACATGGTGAACTACCTACTGCTCAATGATAGTTGGAATGCACATTTTTGAAAGGATATGAAAATATGTTTGTACAGCATTTATCAACTTCAAGAAGAAAAGGACCCCTGTGGAGCCCATCAACATCCAGGACCGGGAGGAGGCACTAGTGGCGCAGTATAAGTACCTGGGAGTCCACTTGAACAGCAGACTGGACAACAGCAAAGCTGTATACAAGAAGGGCATGAGGAAGCTTAGGTCCTTTAATGTGTGCAGCAAGCTGTTGGAGATCTTTTTTTCAGTCTGTTGTGGTCAGTGCCCTGTACTTTGCAGTGGTTTGTTGGGGGAGCAGCACCAGCTAAAGGGACATAAACCGGATTGACAAACAGATCCGGAAAGCCGGCCAAACTATTGGCACGCAGTTGTAGCCGTTTGTGTCAGTGAGGGACAGGAGGACACTGGACAAACTGCTCGCCATCATGGACAATACTGCCCACCCACTACACGACTATTGAGGGACAGCGGAGCTCGTACTCCAACAGGCTCCTTCAGCTTTGTTCCCACATAGTTCCATTCAAGAACTCCTTCATTCCGCACTGCATCCAGCTTTATAATCACTCGCCATACAGCAATAGATGATATCTGTCTATTACCTGACCGCTTCTATGTTAGCTACCTCTCTTTGTTTATAATCTATAATCCATCTTTTCTGCTGGATCTACTCTCCGTTTTATGCTGCCCTTTTTTTGCTGCAGCTGTTACATATACTGTAATATTGTACATGGTAATTGGGATGTGTTATATATTTTATATATTATATAAAAATATAATATAATGTATCAGTATATATTATATACTGTATGTATAATATGTAAATATTACATATATGTTACATTTTATATTGCTACTATGGTACATTTTAAGTCTACTTTATACCTTTGGTTTTCACCCTCTTTTTGTGCCCTTGTGTGCATTATCCTTTCCATCCTTACCCTTTCCATCCTTTGTAACTGCACTACTGTGTCGAGCAATTTCCCTTGTGGATCAATAAAGTTTGTCTAAGTCTAAGTCTAAATATACCGTGCAGATTTTATACCATCTGCACTTTGACAATGAACAATTAAAATCAGTTTTGTGTTTTTCAATGACTCAAAATATAGAGGAAAACGCCAACAGGACGAATGGACTCCAAAACCTAACTAATGAGCCTCATATCCTGCAGCACACGTTCACCGTTTCTTCAAGCAAACTTAGGTACAAGAATTGTGTTTTCATCTTAATTAAGACGTGGTTTAATTTAGCTATAGTTGCTTGCGTCTTCGTAAAAAAATAAGTAAGTAAGTAAGTTGTGTTACATAGCAAACATTAAGTGTAGAGCACAGACAGCAGTTGATAAGTATAATTTATGTCTTAATCTAAGATTACAGTTGACGATTCCTGGCAAAGTTCAAAACACTGTATGCATCACTACTTCGACAGCTAATGTGAAAAGGCTAGCTACTATTAGCCACATGCTAACTAGCTAGCTACCGCTTAGTATGTTAAAACTCAAACTATGGTTGTCCACCGACACGTTGGTACAAATTAGTAAAGTAAACCAGAGTACCACTGTATCAATCATGATTTCATTACAATACTGATATTGTGTTAAGCATTAGGACTGTCAAAAATAAGGAATTAACTTGTGCGATTAATCCACACAAAAATTGCATTAATAATTTATAAATTATTTATTTTATCCACAAGCTGGTACTTTTTAGTAGATAAATGAAGTGAATTATTATTTTTTCTTTTTTCGTTTGACAATTTAAAAATAAAATTATATTTGTGTCAAAATATGGGGGTCTTTTTTAAAGTGTACCTATAGTTTGCAAGCAAATAATTTACTGCATTTAATCATGATAAAATAAAAAGCATACTTGCCAACCTTGAGACCTCCGAATTAGGGAGATTGGGGGGTGGGGTGGGTGGGGCCGGGGGGCGGGATTAAGGGGGAGGAGTATATGTATAGCTAGAATTCACTGAAATTAAAGTATTTCTTATATATATATATATATATATATATATATATATATATATATATATATATATATATATATATATATATATATATATATATAAAAACAGTAATGAAAACACAGTTGTTCTACTAACTGTACTGTACTTGGGGGCGGCATGGCGTAGTGGGTAGAGCAACCGTGCCAGAAACCTGAGGGTTGCAGGTTCGCTCCCCGCCTCTTACCATCCAAAAATCGCTGCCGTTGTGTCCTTGGGCGGGACACTTCACCCTTTGCCCCCGGTGCCACTCACACCGGTGAATTGAATGATGAATGATAGGTGGTGGTCGGAGGGGCCGTTGGCGCAAATTGCAGCCACGCTTCCGTCAGTCTACCCCAGGGCAGCTGTGGCTATGAAAGTAGCTTACCACCACCAGGTGTGAATGAATGATGGGTTCTACATGTAAAGCGACTTTGGGTACTTAGAAAAGCGCTATATAAATCCCAGGTATTATTATTATTATTATTACTTGCTGCTTACTTAAAAAAAAAAAAACACTTACCTTTCACTATTTGAGTAGCTTTTGTTCTGCCATTTGCGTACTGGCAAGCGATCTCTGAATCCGGGAACATATCCTTCACGGATTTGTTGAAAACATCCGCAAATCTAGAACGGAATGTTGATTGCAAGGTGGCCCATAATACTGGGCTGTGACCTGCCTTGTGCTTCTCTGACCGTTCATGAGTGACTATATCCATTCGGCCACCGTGTTATGGGTTATAGATAAACCAATGGATAACGGAGACATATATAATAGTCTCCTTTTCAAGTGAGAGGACGCTAAGGGCAGTGCTTTTAAGGCACGCCCCCAATATTGTTTGTCCGGCTGGAAATTTTGGATAGTACAACTTGCCGTAGTTTTGAAGCAATGCATGATGGGAATCCGGATGTTGTGTGTCAGTGTATTAACGTGCCTGTCAGGCTTGTCCCTGACAGTTTGACTGTGTTTTAGTTTTTCCTCTGCGTTTGTCTTAGTTTTCTGTCAGCGCTTTTATTTTGTCTTCATTTCCTGATTGTCTCCCTGAGTGCTGCTTCCCCTCAGCTGTGGCTGATTGGCACCTGGCCACACCTGGTGTCAATCAGCCAACTGCTATTTAAACCTGCCTTCCCCTCCAGTCAAGGCTGGATTGTCACTACTACCTGTCATAATACTTGTCGTTGTAGCTCTGTCTACTTTTGTTCACTCTGCTCATGTCATAGTTCCTTCGTGTCACAGTAAGTGTTTTTGTTTCTTGTTGACAGTTAGCCTTTGTGCTATTCTAGTTCATAGCCAAGTTTGTTCTCCGCCTTGTGCGCGCCTTTTGTTTGTACCCTTTTGTTTGTTTTTTTGCTATAGTGTTAAATTAAATCATGTTTTCTTGTACCAAGCCTGCCGCCATCTCTGCATCTTGGGGTTCGCCACCAACAAACTCTGACAAATAGCTCCGTGCCTGCGTACTTTATAGGTTATAGATAAACCTATGAATAACAGAGACATATATAATAGTCTCCTTTTCAGGTGAGAGACGACGCTAAAGGCAGTGCCTTTAAGGCACGCCCCCAATATTGTTGTCCGGCTGGAAATCGGGAGATTTTCGGGAGAGGCACTGAAATTTGGGAGTCTCCCTGAAAATTCGGGAGGGTTGGCAAGTATGATAAAAAGTCACGTGTGATTATTGTGATTTAATATATATATATATATATATATATGTATATATATATATATATATATATATATATATATATATATATATATATATATATATATATATATATATATATTAAAAACATCACTTTCATTTTAGATAATTAAAAAAAAGCTTTAAAAAAAAATAAATTATTAAATATTTATTAATTATCATAAGAAATAAAACACATTTGTTTTGTCTATGACCAACATTTTGAAATAATTTGCTGGATTTTTTAGAGCTGAGAGTTTGCAACGACTGGTCGATTTAATCGATTAATTTAATTAGAAATACATGCTTCGGCTTATAGCCTGTTGCTTCAATTTATCGTTTAATGAATGCAACTAATTCAAAATTGATAAAATCCAGACCGCATTGATTGCTCGGAACTTTAAAGATGCACATGTAGTTTCCGCAGGGCCTCTACAATAAAGTGCACAGACATTGGTGGTGTATTGTTGCCGTGATCTGGGTGCCAGCTAACAGCGGACAGTTTTTGTAAAAAAAATTAATATTAATGTACACATGTTAAAAGTGCAGTTTTATTGTTGATGATGTGAATTTTATGGTAAGAAGAAAACTATTTGTATCAACTATATTCCTTAAAATATTCATTGAGGTTATAAAGTGTCTTTCATCGTATTACTCCATTAATCAAACACGTTTTTTGCTAAATTACTTAATTACTAAAATAATCGATAGCTGCTGCCCGAGATTTATTCAGGCATATAGTACAGGTTAGTGTAGAGTGTACGGTTTAAATTAGGATTATTAGACATTGTCTGCATTCTACCAAAAAAACATTCCATCTTTTTAATTAAGTTTTCTAAGCTAATAATTAACCAGCTCAATGTTAGACAGGTTTGCCATTAAAATTTACACAACAGCACAGATGTTCCAACTTCAAGAGGGTGCGAATCAATATCAGGTCTGTTTCTTCACTGCATAATTATATCACACTCCAGACTTTCTCACAAAAAAGACCAAAATAAAGAAAGCAATGAGAGGAGACAGGCCAAGCATGACTAACATGTACGCCCTGCAGAGGGCAATATTGTCTGCAGTGATAGATGGAGATGTTTGACAGGGCTGTTTAATATCTTCATCGTGCGCTGGTTATGGTCATATTGACTACTGTAGTATATTTCTGTACTGTGAGCTGCAACTGACATTAATGTCACAAGAAAACAAAAACATGTTGTTGGTTTATTTTTTTTGTAGCACATTTGCATTACTGCACACATGTTTGTATTATTTTATATGGTGCAGCAGAAAAACAGCTTCCAGTGCCACTTTATTGCCCCTCTTGCCAAGCTTGGTACCTCATATAATAGATGCATGCTGACGTCAACTCGCCTAATAGGGCTAGCTAGCTGGCCTCCAAAACATATGAAATCTCAGTTTTAAGAGTTTCTCTGCTCTGTCGTTCCTTTTCCAAACGCTTTGAGAACTACAAATGGGAAAGAGAATCAACCATGCGGGCTTCCAAAGCAACCAAATCGTTTTGGAGGCAGTAAGAGGGGCCTCAAAGTGGTCATGAAATCTACTTTTGATTGATTTTGAATAGTCCTCGTGGTGCCTTGCTGCCGTTTTGGACATCCTGCTAGATTTACCCAAACGCACCCTTTTGATGCTCTTGGCTTCTTTTTTAATCCAACAGATTTAATATAAAACAGGTGATACTTTTCTCAATGGCAGTCTCCTCTTCAGGATTGGCAGAAGCGCACCACTTCAGCGCTCACCGTCCAGATTTGGGACAAAGCGACTCTTTTACCTCCTCGGGCCGGCCTCACAACGGCTCATGTGTGAACGTGGAAAAAAAAAAGTGGAACTGAAAACTCCTCTGTAAATACATGAAAGGTCAGTGATGACGTCAGACTCCAGGAGCAGGCCTCCGCCATGATTTTTTTGGTGTTTTTGTGTTTTAGCAACGTACTGCCGGCTCCCGATTTGTTGCGGCTCTTTATATTTTGCACTCTTTGCACCCGGCACAAATATAACTTGTGTCTGCATGCACTGCAAAATTGAAGCTACGACAAACACAATAGTTTAGCTCGATAACCCTGCAGTCAGTAGAGTACAGTTGTGGTCACCAAACCCTGGCAGCAAACAGCATATCATGCACTGTCAAGGATTAATTGTTGATTATTGTTGACTAGGGCTGAGTAAAATGATTAATTTTAATTATTATTTATTAATATATTTTAAATGTTGCAATGTCAATTCACAAAGCATAATATCGATTATATCGACCATAAAGATATACTGTACATACAGTAATAAAAGCCATCGTCACTTGTAATGGCAATTTACAGCTGAGAAATTAACCATATTACGTTATGATTATGCAAAAAAAAATCTGACAGAAACGGTGTTTACTGGTGATGCGCCGATTGATCAGCCACCAATCAGTATGGTGTTATTTTTTATTAAAAAGTATGTGATCACCATTTCCGAATAATGACTTTTAATGCCAATCCCCTCTGGCGCACGCTGTATTAATTTTTAGCCACCCAGTTGACAAACGGCTAGCAGCTAATAATGTGTAATACAGAGTGTGGAGACACACCCATAAGTTTACAATAATCACCTTCATTACAGCAAATAAGCCACATGTCTTAGTATCTTAAGTATAATTATAAAGGACGAGGATAAACATGTTACACACCAAGAGCAAGCCAGGCAAGGCAGTAGCTAAGCTAATCGCTAAGCTAGCTTTAAACCACACCAAGCAATAAGTGCTTCGTAAAAACCCTGATCAGACATTCCTAGATATTATCTGAATTAAAAAAACCTGGTAGAAGTTAGCATATCATGAACTGATGTGACTATTATAACATGACTTGAAGAGACCTGGCTTAAACCAAATATATCCTATATTTTTGCCTTCCAGCAACAGCCTGCATCATGAGCACTGTCTTAACTACTGCTTGGCCCTTAACCTAAATATATTAGGTTAAGGGCCAACACGATTCTCGATTCACACCGATTCTTGCAATGTATTGTTTGGTATGATAGTTATAATAAAGACTTTTCAAAACAGGCTACAGGCTACAAAACCTTATTTTGGTTGCTGATGTTTGACGTATGCATGGGGATGGCCTAAAAATTTATTTTTTATAATTGATTCTTAAAGACCCCACCACCGACCACGCACCCCTCCACCCCCCACACCCCACCTCCTGAAATCGGAGGTCTCAAGGTTGGCAAGTATGAGCAAATATCATACCATGCATTGTTTTGACAATTTCAGAATTACTGAGAAGAAACTTCAACCAAATCCATCATAATAATAATATTAATAATAATACATTTTACTTTTAGGGTGCCTTTCTGAGCACTCAAGAACACCGTACAAAATCAAAACAATAAAATGAAATTGGATAAAAACAACAACAACAACAACAAAAAAGATAGATAAGATAAGATGATTACAATGAATAAGCAGTCAGGAATAGGTGTGTTTTGAGTCTTGATTTGAAGAGGGATATTGAGTCTAAATTACGAAGGTCTGGTGGTAAAGAGTTCCAAAGATGAGAGGCAGAGCGGCTGAAAGCTCGGGCAGCCATGGTGGACAGTTTAAATAAGGGGACAGTGAGATGGATGGATGAAGAAGATCTTAGGGAACGTGAGGGTGTGGCAACATGGAGCAGGTCAGAGAGATATGACAGAGAGAGGTTATGGATAGCTTTGAAAGTGAGGAGAATTTTTTTAAAGTGGATACAGTGTTTGAATGGTAGCCAGTGGAGTTGCTGCAGAACAGGGGTGATGTGCTGGATTGAAGGGATCATAAAATGTCCTAAAGCCTAGCAGTATGATATTTCTGCTCCAACGAAATCTATCTGTATTTCTTAGTGAGCATCATAACATCAATCAATAAATCAAAGTTTATTTATATAGCCCTTAATTGCAAGTGTCTCAAAGGGCTGTACAAGCCACAACGACATCCTCGGCTCAGATCCCACATCAGGGCAAGAAAAAAACTCAACCTAATGGGATACAATGAGAAACCTTGGAGAGGACCTCAGATGTGGGGGCCCCCCTTGGGCGACCGGTGCAATGGACATCGAGTGGAACAGCTAGTGCTCATCTGTGGTCACCTAATAATCTCTCCACGCAGGAGGGGGGCAGAGCAGAAACGAGACGGCAGATTAACTGGTCTAAAATGGGGGTTTACTTAAAGGCTAGCATATACAAATGAGTTTTAGGTTGGGACTTGAATACTTCTACTGAGGTAGCATCTTTAACTGTTACTGGGAGGGCATTCCAGAGTACTGGAGCCCGAATAGAAAACGCTCTATAGCCCGCAGACTGTTTTTGGGCTGTGGGAATCACTAATAAGCCGGAGTTCTTTGAACACAGATTTCTTGCCGGGACGTATAACATGCACTGTCCTGCTTCCATGGTCTTTGTTGCCACTTCCATGCTCTATTTGCAACTTCAAACCCTTTGCCGTGTGGAGCATCTTGCGCTGTGCTCCAGTTCTCCCTCAAAGTGTATTTTTCTTTCCTCTGCAAATAAGAGCTTGTTCGACACACAGTTCATCTGATGGCTCCTCGAATCATCCAACCTCTTTAAAAGTCAGGCCGTTACGTTTCTTATGCTCTGCTTGGTGTGTTGAGGCTGGTGCCACATTCCCTGGCTGCAGTAATGTTGGTATTTTATCGTCAACACACTCACGGCTGACCCACACAAGAGAAACACACTGTCAAAGTGAGGCTGCTGAACAAAATCGATCCAGTGTAATCTCATTTCTAGTATACTTACATTAGAATGTTCTTTATCCCCCCATGCACAGTTATGAATTAGTGATGAAGTGTCTTTGAAGGGCAGCAGGGATGTCCAGACCCTCTCGGAGATGTAACCTCACCCAGAGTATTAAAGTGCCTCACTCACTGCCATATGTGAATATTGATAGGTGTGCAAAAGCCAAATGATAATGAATTCGCTTTGTATCAACAACGTCTGCAGATGCTCTGTGATTACCTAAGTCCACAAATTTTTCTTTCTCTTGAGCTTTTTTGTGATGCCACCGTGAAGCCCTCATGAAGCCCTAATTGAGATGATAACCATAATGTTACTGTGTATCATAGCAACAATTCTAGCTGCTCAGTACAATATATGACAACGGCAGTAATACATTGATAATAAAAACATCAATATACATTCCATTGTACATGATATACACAGTCAAAATTATTGAAAAAGACCCTCAAATTTTCTCCATTCTTGCAGCAAGCCGTGTACAAACCCTGTTTCCATATGAGTTGGGAAATTGTGTTAGATGTAAATATAAACGGAATACAATGATTTGCAAATAATTTCAACCCATATTCAGTTGAATATGCTACAAAGACAACATATTTGATGTTCAAACTGATAAACTTTATTTTTTTTGCAAATGATCATTAACTTTAGAATTTGATGCCAGCAACACATGACAAAGAAGTTGGGAAAGGTGGCAAATAATACTGATAAAGTTGAGGAATGCTCATCAAACACTTATTTGGAACATCCCACAGGTGAACAGGCAAATTGGGAACAGGTGGGTGCCATGATTGGGTATAAAAGTAGATTCCATGAAATGCTCAGTCTTTCACAAACAAGGATGGGGCGAGGGTCACCACATTGTCAACAAATGTGTGAGCAAATTGTTGAACAGTTTAAGAAAAACCTTTCTCAACCAGCTATTGCAAGGAATTTAGGGATTTCACCATGTACGGTCCATAATATCATCAAAGGGTTCAGAGAATCTGGAGAAATCACTGCACGTAAGCAGCTAAGCCCGTGACTTTCGATCCCTCAGGCTGTACTGCATCAACAAGCGACATCAGTGAGTAAAGGATATCACCACATGAACTCAGGAACACTTCAGAAACCCACTGTCAGTAACTACAGTTGGTCGCTACATCTGTAAGCGCAAGTTAAAACTCTAAAGGCGCAAAGTTGAAAAGCCAGCATCTGTGATGGTATGGGGGTGTATTAGTGTCCAAGGCATGGGCAACTTACACATCTGTGAAGGCGCCATTAATGAAAGGTACATACAGGTTTTGGAGCAACATATGTTGCCATCCAAGCAACGTTACCATGGACGCCCCTGCTTATTTCAGCAAGACAATGCGAAGCCACGTGTTACATCAATGTGGCTTCATAGTAAAAGAGTGCGGATATTAGACTGGCCTGCCTGTAGTCCAGACCTGTCTCCCATTGAAAATGTGGGACGCATTATTAAGTTAAAGTTAAAGTACCAATGATTGTCACACACACACTAGGTGTGGCGAAATTATTCTCTGCATTTGACCCATCACCCTTGATCACCCCCTGGGAGGTGAGGGGAGCAGTGGGCAGCAGCGGTGGCCGCGCCCGGGAATCATTTTGGTGATTTAACCCCCAATTCCAACCCTTGATGCTGAGTGCCAAGCAGGGAGGTAATGGGTCCCATTTTTATAGTCTTTGGTATGACTCGGCCGGGATTTGAACTCACAACCTACCGATCTCAGGACGGACACTCTAACCACTAGGCCACTGAGTAGGTTAAGCCTAGAATACCACAGCGGAGACCCCGCTGAACAACTTAAGCTGTACATCAAGCAAGAATGGGAAAGAATTCCACCTGAGAAGCTTAAAAAATGTGTCTCCTCAGTTCCCAAACGTTTACTGAGTGTTGTTAAAAGGAAAGGCCATGTAACACAGTGGTGAACATGCCCTTTCCCAACTACTTTGGCACGTGTTGGGCGGTATAGCTCGGTTGGTAGAGTGGCCGTGCCAGCAACTTGAGGGTTGCAGGTTCGATCCCCGCTTCCGCTATCCTAGTCACTGCCGTTGTGTCCTTGGGCAAGACACTTTACCCACCTGCTCCCAGTGCCACCCAGACTGGTATAAATGTAACTTAGATATTGGGTTTCACTATGTAAAGCGCTTTGAGTCACTAGAGAAAAAGCGCTTTATAAATATAATTCACTTCACTTCCCTTCACTTCACGTGTTGCAGCCATGAAATTCTAAGTTAATTATTATTTGCAAAAAAAACAACCTTTATGAGTTTGAACATCAAATATCTTGTCTTTGTAGTTGAATATGGGTTGAAAAGGATTTGTAAATCATTGTATTCCATTTATATTTACATCTAACATAATTTCCCAACTCATATGGAAACGGGGTTTGTACAAACGTTTTATCCATTGAAGCCACGCACCTCATCTGAATGATTGCTACCTACTGTGCGCAGCGCTACTTTGTGTATTATTAGGTGTTTTTTAGTTGTTTTGTTTTTTTACGGCATTTTTCTAGTTTTGCCACCTCAATATGAGTCCAAAGAAAGCAATGGACAAGCAATGAAACATTTTGGAAGTATCCGCAGTGCCTCTACCCCCCTCCGCCTGCATTCCGGTGCAAGCCAAGAAGATTAACCTACAAGGTAAAGTGGATTTTATGTTTTATTCCTAATCATTGTGGTTACCTGGATGCTAAAGGTAAGGAGTTTTGTGATTTCAAACTGCGAGTGCACCCCAGCGCTAGTGTTAGATTGTGTGTGTGAAGGTAGCATACGAGGAAGACAGTACAGCTTGTTGTGGTTGTTTTGGCTTTGTTACTAAATAGAACGTTGATCCATAACCCCTTGTTATGTTTGTTGGATATGCAGTACTGTATAGCGCTTTATATTGCGTTTAAAGTGTACAAACTATTACTAAAATATGGACTTTTGTCGAGGATGCAACCCTTTTTTCTTGTTTACGTCGTTTCTTACGGAGACATGTACTTCAATTTACAAACTTTTTTATTTAGGAACCCTGCTCAAGAACCAATTACGTTCGTAAATTGAGGTTCCACTGTATTTGACTGACACTTTTGAAGTATTTGATTTAAAGTTTGAATCACCAGCCTGAAGGGATAATGCAATGAGGTGTCCAATGTCTGTCATTTTGGCTGGGTGGGTCACTTTTCACAGTCAGCTCGGCGTGAATGGTTGTTATAAATCAAACGTCTAGGATTTGTCTGAGGTTTACTTTAAAAACATAGAGGCCTCAAATAAAATAAGAAATAAATAATTAAATGAGTCACCTTGCCACTCAGGAAAAACTGTCTTTTTGCTTTTTTTTTTTGGTCCTCTGAAGTGCCCACTTCATCTTCGGGAAAACACATTCACAGTGTGGCTATGTGCGTGTCATATTTCTGGATCTCGAGGTGCAAAAAAAAAAAAAAAAATCCCTGTCAAGGTTTATATTTTGTTCATGTGCCAAAGTAAAGGTTTGACAAGAATGAAAACAGTCATTACCACTGGCAACCATAACTTCTCACTGAGGTGTTCCCTGAATGCATCGCTACTATCTGAACCTCATCCAACCGCAGTGGCACAGACATGGCGTATAAACAAACAGGTGACGAAGCAAAAAGAGAACCATTCAACCCAATTAAAGCCAAATATACAACATTCGCATACAGCAGCGTGCACTAATGCAGAAAGTCTTTTTCCTTAGGTCTCTTTCACACAGTCGGCTGCCATGCGTCTCCCACATTTAGCCTTGCAAGAAGTGCCAGACAGCAACAGTGAGGAGGTTATTAATGGCCTTCCTTATTTTCGGCGACAGTTTCAAAACAGCGGTGACACTATGCGGACCCACAGCGAGCTGCAGGGCTTGTCTTTCATCCCATCTGTCTTTGGGGCGCTCCCTGCTTCTAATGGGCCAGTGGTTCTGTCACTTTGAGTCGAACGCATTCTTGCCGAGATGTATTCGAAGCATGAGTCAGCCATTGTCGACGCGCAACTTGAATTTTGCATCGTTTTTTGGATTGTAATAAAATGACTAGCAAGGCTGCAGCTGTCACATAGACACGCGTGGTGTGATATGGTTTCACTATGGAATTAAGGTTGCAACGGTTAATCGATAATCACAAATTCTGGACTATAAGCCACTACTTTTTTCGTGCGCTTTAAACCTTACGGTACAGTTAGTTTCTGGATTTTTCTTTACTAACGGCCAAAATATTTTGTGTTCAACAAATAGTTTTCAATAAACACAAGCCAAGACACTGAAAATAGGTGTCATTGTTTGTTCCATGGTGTCATTCTTGGACGGGTTTGCTGACTGCATGTGCTGCGGGGTGAATGTCTATAGTATTTTCTTCTGTTAGTGCTTTCAACCGGATATACAAGGGCCGCTCCATCTTCTAGTCATCCATAGCGTTTTTACTTGTATGGATTCTTCATTCATTAATCAAAGCAATGTTTGTAAGTTTTACAATATAAAATATAAAATATGAAACTATTCATACTTAATAAACCGTCCCATGTGTGATGTCTGTAGGAGTGTTTTCCTGCATATTTGTACGCGCTATCGTAATGTAATCAAGCTTGCGTCGCTAGCATTAGCTAATACGAGTGTCTGTGTTAGTATTATGAACCTACAATGGCATTCTTTTTGTATTGTTTTCACAAATTCCCCAGTAAATTCTCCAGTAAATTCTCCAAAAACGTCACCGTGGAGTTATTGAGTCTGTTTAGCTGATTGGAGAGCTAGCTCCCGCAGCTAGTGGGTCCATGACAATGACTTCTGTTTTATTTGATCAGTCATTTTACTGCCTTGAACAAGCACTGTTTAGAAACAGTTAAGGTTTTTAAATAAACATTTACAAAACCTTTCTGAGTAAATAATGCATTTCAGAACATATATATCTGCAGCTAATAGTCCGGTGCGGCTAATAAATGGAAAAATATTGTTTCCTTCTAAAATTTAGTGGGTGCAGCTTATCGATTAATTAGCTTACATCAATTAAGTCGATTTCACAAAAGTTTGATTATATTTATGTGACTTTGATTAATCGTGTCAGTGTAACTGTAAACATTGATAAAAATCAAGACTAAATGGAGTGCACAGAACTTTGAATACGGGGACATAGTTTCCGCACAGCCACTGCAATAGAGCACGCATGAAAAAGTTGGTATGTGGGTGCTGTGATTAATTTTATTTTTAAATAAAAATGTACACATGTTAAAAATACAATACCAATGTTGATGGTTTATTTTAATTTTTTTATTTCTTTAAAAAAATAATGCCGATTTTGGCAAGCGAAAAACTCTTTTTTTCCTCTTGTCAACCTTGACAAGGTTACAAAGTGTATTTATTCAAATTACACAAATAATCGATAAAACCTTAGTTGATAGATTACACGGTCTAAATCAATTACATTTTTAAAAGTTGCTTTCAACTTTTATTGACAATGGAGCGGATATTGCACCATATTTTTGGTGCATCATTTGTCAATCGTGCGCAACCAACAAACTATATATAGCCATTCGTACTGTAACTCCCTGCTGGTGTTAATGTGTATGTTAGTGAGTTATGATGGTCATTTTTCCCATGGTCTGTGAACACACTGTGTAGGTGGAGAATGAACAAGTGTTGTGTGTCTGGGAGTGAAGCAAGAAGGCAGACGTGTGTGCATGGAGGAAATACTTGCTGGAATTGGGCCCGTTGTTATCATAAAATTGGCAATAAAAACTTAAAAGAAAGTCTGACTTTTTTTGTTTTCTCCTGGACGGTACAATATATTACATTAACTTATTTTGTTAGGTGTGACAGCTAATATGAAACCCTACATTAAGGAGAAACCCTAAATGTAGTTAAACTGGATGTATGGCGTAGCACTTTTATTTTGAAGCCGGAAAAGTGTGTGATTGTTTTGAGAAAGTGTTTTGACATGTTTTAATGTCAGATCGACTGTTTGCAATAAAAAAAAGTCTCCTTTTGACAATTTCTGTTGAGCTTTTAAATCATATTACTTACTAAATCAGTCACAGTAAAAATCTAAATGTTATGTTATTACAGCACCTTAACCGTAATCTGAACACTGAATTGAAGCGCCACCCACCTCTTTCAACGCACGCAGTAGGTGTTGCTGCAGGGATGTTGCCTCTTCTCACGGCAAAAAATTGTCCTTTCTAGTCGGGAGAACAACTTGCCATGGATTTGAACCTGATATTTCCATAAGGTAGACTTTCCTCTGTCCATTTCTGCTCGCTTGTGGCTCATCAGTAGCAAAAAGGAAGTGTTTGCGTTAATCGGCCGATACAAAAATGTGTGCCATTATTGAAATGTATAGTGGTATGGCGTTAACTTTGACAGCCCTACTTTGAACCAAGTTTTATTTAGAACATTAAATTACAAAAGTAGACAAACTTTATACTTTCTTGGCAGAAGAAACATTAAATATTGTTCTGGCTTCTTTAGAGCTTTAAAATAGTGTGTTTAAATATGTTTATCTTCTGTTTTAGTTTGTAAAGGTTTAATAATAAAGGCAAAACGGGTGTTGTTAGCTTCACTTCCGGTTGACATTAATGTCTCTTGTATTTATGTTAGCATTTAAGCTAGCGCTAGCTTGCTTCTATTGTAAATTAACAGTGTCATTTGTCCATGAGTATTTTAAAGAGCAGTTATCTAAAATGGTATTACGATTATTTTAATCGAAAGGTAATATGTTAGAATAATTATGTATAAGTTATCACACAACATACAAATTATGTATAAGTTATCACACAACTCTTATGATAATAACTATAGCTGTTGCTATAGTTATTATCAATTGTGCTGATGTTGAACTTTTCTATCTGTGCAAAGGGACAACATGCAATCTTGGATTGCGAGTCGTCTCGTATCAGTGTTTGTGTCCAGACCCGGCCTGCTGACTGCCAAGGGCGAACATCGAGTACTTTGACGCAGACAAAGCAGAGACAGGGCGATATCACGAGTGTCAGCACATTTCCATTTCTGAATAATCATATATTGTGTCTAACTGGGGCTGCTGAAATTACCCCCCTTCCTTCAGAAACAGCCTCGGTGATGTAACCAGGGACCTCCCGAATAAATAGTGGAGCACGTGGGCTTTGCCTTAGGGCGTAGGTTGGAACTGTAACTGAGTGTACAGCCCGATACGTCTCTCCTCTTTGAGCAAAATTGACCTCTGTCTCTGCATGATTCCTTGCTTCTTGTCTGTTTAATAGATGTCATCAGTGTTTGAACCTGACATAATACTAACTGTCGGGAGTTTTACCGCGGTTTAGCATTATTCCAGTTTATCGTTACATCTCTGGTGCAAACACTGTGCTTTTGGTGTGAAACGATATTCTGTCATTTCCTGTTTTCTGTGTAGATTTTGTTTACTGCCACGTTATGTTGCCAAGTTAGGATGCTATCACAAGATGCTGCGCTGCTGATACTTGAAAGAGATAGTGCTTAATCCCTAATGTGTCTCTCACACTTATTCTAAACATATAAAATGTTTTGGAACCTACCAGTAATGAATGATATTGTAAGATGATGGATGAACAGATGGATTTAATGAGCTTTGGCAGCATCAGCAACAGTTAAGACATTGGTTCTAATTGCCTCACCCACTCAGCTCTGGTGCGTTTAAAGGCAACCAAACAAAGTGGGACATCTCAATGTAACGTGAAATGGCGTTAACAGTAAAGCACAAAGACATACACATGGATAAATTGAGGATTTGTAAATGTATGCTTTACATTTACACCTATATTGTCACATCCATCCATCCATCCATCCATTTTCTTCCGCTTAGCCGAGGTCGGGTCGCAGGGGCAGCAGCCTAAGCAGAGAAGCCCAGACTTCCCTCTCTCCAGCCACTTTGTCCGAATAGACCTTACCGGGAAGGCTGAGGAGTGTGATCCCACGATAGTTGGAACACACCCTCCGGTTCCCCCTCTTAAAGAGAGGAACCACCACCCCGGTCTGCCAATCCAGAGGTACCGCCCCTGATGTCCACACGATGTTGTAGAGTCTTGTCAACAAAGACAGTCCCACAGCATCCAGAGCCTTGAGGAACTCTGGGCGGATCTCATCCACCCCGGGGCCTTGCCACCGAGGAGCTTTTTAACTACCTCGGCAACCTCAGCCCCAGAAATAGGAGAGCCCACCACAGATTCCCAAGGCACTGCTTCCTCATAGAAAGACAAGTTGGTGGGATTGAGGAGGTCTTCGAAGTATTCCCTCCACCAATCCACAACAGCCGCAGTAGAGGTCAGCAGCACACCATCCTCACCATACACGGTGTTGACAGTGCACTGCTTCCTCCCCCCCGAGGTGGCGGATTGTGGTCCAGAATCACTTCGAAGCCGTCCGAAAGTTGTTTTCCATGGCTTCCCCAAACTCCTCCCATGTCCGAGTTTTTGCCTCCGCGACCGCTGAAGCCGCACTTCGCTTGGTCGGTACCTGTCCGCTGCCTCTGGAATCCTATGAGCCAAAAGGACCCGATAGGACTCTTTCTTCAGCTTGACGGCATCCCTCACTGCTGGTGTCCACCAGCGGGTTCTAGGATTACCGCCACGACAGGCACCAACCACCTTGCGTCCACAGCCCCAATCAGCCGCCTCGACAATAGAGGCACGGAACATGGTCCACTCGGACTCAATGTCCAGCACCTCCCTCGTGACATGTTCAAAGTTCTTTCGGCGGTGGGAATTGAAACTCTCTCTGAAAGGAGACTCTGCTAGGCGTTCCCAGCAGACCCTCACAATGCATTTGCTCCTGCCAGGTCTGTCCGGCATCCTCCCCCACCATCGGAGCCAGCTCACCACCAGGTGGTGATCGGTAGAAAGCTCTGGCCCTCTCTTCACCCGAGTGTCCAAAACATGAAGCCGCAAATCCGATGACACAACTACAAACTGCGGCCGAGGGTGTCCTGGTGCCAAGTGCACATATGGACACCCTTATGTTTGAACATTGTGTTTGTTATGGACAATCCGTGACGAGCACAAAAGTCTAATAACAAAGCACCACTTGGGTTCAGATCCGGGCGACCATTCTTCCCAATCACACCTCTCCGGGTTGCACTGTCGTTGCCAACATGAGCGTTGAAGTCCCCCAGCAGAACAAGGGAATCACCCGAGGAAGAACTCTCCAGTACTCCCTCAAGGGAATCTAAAAAGAGTGGGTACTCTCAGCTGCTGTTTGGTGCGTAAGCACAACAACAGTCAAGACCCGTCCCCCAACCTGAAGGTGGAGGGAAGCTACCCCCTCGTCTACTGGGTTAAAGTCCAACGTGCAGGCTTTGAGCCGGGGGACAACAAGAATTGCCACCCCAGCCCGTCGCCTCTCATTGCTTGCAACGCCAGTATGGAAGAGAGTCCAACCCCTCTCGAAAGAACAGGTTCCAGAGCCCTTGCTGTGCGTCAAAGTGAGTCCAAGTATATCTGGCCGGAACTTCTCCACCTCGCGCACCAGCTCAGGCTGCTTCCCTCCCAGCGAGGTGACGTTCCACGTCCCAAGAGCTGCCTTTGGCTGCCGCCCAGCTCACACTGGACTCGACCTCTATGACCCCTCCCATGAGTGGTGAGCCCATTGGAGGGGGGACCCACGTTGCCTCTTCGGGCTGAGCCCGGCCGGGCCCCATGGGGACAGGCCCGGCCACCAGGCGCTCGCCATCGTGCCCCACCTCTGGGGCATTGTCACATATTTATACATAAATGCTGACCTAGGGAGAATGTGATATGTTTTCTCCGGAAACAACGATATAATTTCGGAGAGTTTGAAATCTATTTAATTTTAAAAAATCTGGGAATTTACAACATCGCAACTATGTTAGAATAGTAAGTTTTGTATTTTTAATATCATTTATAGGGGTGCCTTAGAATAGTCGACAATTTGATTTGGAGGAGTCTATTACGACTATCAATCTAGCTGTCAAATTATCTTACATTAAATCCCCCTCCTTAGATTATGTTTTACAGACCATATTCAAGCCGCTTTCTGGCTGTTTCTTAAGGATGCACCATTTTGTAGGCGGTCTTACTCACGTGCCGCCCCTCTGACTGTGTCTTTTCCCCGTCAGTCATATTGTAGTTTTTACCGCTTCCATATGGAGTCTACTGACAGATATAAGTTAAAACTTTACACTATGTATTAGAAACGGCATCAGCATAGGATGCATGTGCATGCACAAGCCAGTCTGACCCACAACAAGAGGATGGAGAAAAAGAAGGAGCTTATGGTGTACAACGTTGGACTACAATGGTGGTCTCATGCAAAGCTCTTCGAGTATGTATCTACCATGTATGGAGTTATCCACTGACATCACAACTGGGGAAAACGTCCTAAATTGAGCAAATTTCAATTGGCTCGTTTGGAGGAAGTAAGAAGGATGGCAAGATTGTTTTATAAATATCTCCGCCATGCCTCCATAGTTTGATTTCACATTTTTGGGACTTATGCAGATCACAAAAGCTCAAAAACAAGGTACCGATAGGTTAGAAAAGTGGGTTTTGCATAATATGTGCCCCTTTAATGTTTAATATAACATTTAGATTTAGATTTTATGGGAGTGTAACGATTGATCAATATATTGATAGATATTCCTAGATTTGAAGTATATCGTTCTGTGTTCGACAAATTTGCCCTCCGGAAGATAGGTATTGATCCAAGATTATTTAAAAGGGAATCGATCAATTTTATCGATACTAGAAAAAGGAAACATTGGATTTAAGGACAGCACACACTTTCTATGAACATTTGCACTTTTAATGATAATGATGTTAAATGTTAAGTCTGTCTGCCCATCTGTGACTTCATCTACAAACCCCGTTTCCATATGAGTTGCGAAATAGTGTTAGATGTAAATATAAACGGAATAGAATTATTTGCAAATCCTTTTCAACCCATATTCAATTGAATGCACTACAAAGACAAAATATTTGATGTTCAAACTCATAAACTTAATTTTTTTTTTGCAAATAATAATTAAATGATAAATAAATGGGTTGTACTTGTATAGCGCTTTTCTACCTTCAAGGTACTCAAAGCGCTTTGACACTACTTCCACATTTACCCATTCACACACACATTCACACACTGATGGAGGGAGCTGCCATGCAAGGCGCTAACCAGCACCCATCAGGAGCAAGGGTGAAGTGTCTTGCTCAGGACACAACGGACATGACCAGGTTGGTACTAGGTGGGGATTGAACCAGGGACCCTCGGGTTGCGCACGGCCACTCTTCCACTGCGCCACGCCGTCCCTAATTAACTTAGAATTTCATGGCTGCAACACGTGACAAAGTAGTTGGGAAAGAGCATGTTCACCACTGTGTTACATGGCCTTTCCTTTTACCTACTCAGTGGTTAGAGTGTCCACCCTGAGATCGGTAGGTTGTGGGTTCAAACCCCGGCCGAGTCATACCAAAGACTATAAAAATGGGACCCATTGCCTCCCTGCTTGGCATTTAGCATCAAGGGTTGAAATTGGGGGTTATATCACCAAAAATTATTCCCGGGCGCGGCACCGCTGCTGCCCACTGCTCCCCTCACCTCCCAGGGGGTGATCAAGGGGATGGGTCAAATGCAGAGGACAAATTTCACCACACCTAGTGTGTGTGTGACAATCATTGGTACTTTAACTTTAACTTAACAACACTCAGTAAACGTTTGGGAACTGAGGAGACACATTTTTTAAGTTTCTCAGGTGGAATTCTTTCCCATTCTTGCTTGATGTACAGCTTAAGTTGTTCAACAGTCCGGGGGTCTCCGTTGTGGTATTTTAGGCTTCATAATGCGCCACAAATTTTCAATGGGAGACAGGTCTGGACTACAGGCAGGCCAGTCTAGTACCCGCACTCTTTTACTATGAAGCTACGTTGATGTAACACGTGGCTTGGCATTGTCTTGCTGAAATAAGCAGGGGCGTCCATGGTAACGTTGCTTGGATGGCAACATATGTTGCTCCAAAACCTGTATGTACCTTTCAGCATTAATGGCGCCTTCACAGATGTGTAAGTTGCCCATGTCTTGGGCACTAATACACCCCCATACCATCACAGATGCTGGCTTTTCAACTTTGCGCCTATAACAATCCGGATGGTTCTTTTCCTCTTTGGTCCGGAGGACACGACGTCCACAGTTTCCAAAAACAATTTGAAATGTGGACTCGTCAGACCACAGAACACTTTTCCACTTTGTATCAGTCCATCTTAGATGAGCTCAAGCCTGGGTGTTGTTGATAAACGGTTTTTCGCTTTGCATAGGAGAGTTTTAACTTGCACTTACAGATGTAGCAACCAACTGTAGTTACTGACAGTGGGTTTCTGAAGTGTTCCTGAGCCCATGTGGTGATATCCTTTACACACTGATGTTGCTTGTTGATGCAGTACAGCCTGAGGGATCGAAGGTCACGGGCTTAGCTGCTTACGTGCAGTGATTTCTCCAGATTCTCTGTTTTTTTACATCCTTGTTTGTAAATGACTGAGCTTTTCATGGAATCTACTTTTATACCCAATCATGGCACCCACCTGTTCCCAATTTGCCTGTTCACCTGTGGGATGTTCCAAATAAGTGTTTGATGAGCATTCCTCAACTTTATCAGTATTATTTGCCACCTTTCCCAACTTCTTTGTCATGTGTCGCTGGCATCAAATTCTAAAGTTAATGATCATTTGCAAAAAAAATAAAGTTTATCAGTTTGAACATCAAATATGTTGTCTTTGTAGCATATTCAACTGAATATGGGTTGAAATTATTTGCAAATCATTGTATTCCGTTTATATTTACATCTAACACAATTTCCCAACTCATATGGAAACAGGGTTTGTACACAAAAATGGCGAATAGCTACGGTGGCTGAGAAAGGTCACAAAAAATACAAAAGTCACAAGCCAACATTATTAATTACAACACAATAACTTTCAGCTACAGCACGATTGCAAAAGTCACAACAAATACAAACAACATCACACAATAATGTAAAGCCGCAACACAACTTCAAGTCACAATGGACGCGACCGACACAACGGAAGTAATTGCAGAGCAAGTTACGGCGATGCACCAACTACCGGAACACAACAACATGAAGCAATAACACAACAACTTGCTGCCAAGGAGGAGTCATTTCATCAGAAATAAATAAATGGACGAGATGGATGAAGAATGCTATGGAAATTAGGAAGCAAGTGGCTAACCATCAACAGGGATGATTCGCTGTCCGTCATCGGTGATGCCAGGGGGGGCCGAGTCGGGGAACTTTATTGAGCAGGTAAATCTACTGTTAAAATGTTGGTTACTGTAGTTTTATTGAAAATTGCTAGAATATTGAAAAGAGCAGAAAAGGTTTCCTCCTGTTAATTTAATCTGAAGTGTTGGTTGCACTTTATTCAAATAAGATGTGAATGCAGTGGCCTTTAATTGTTGTTTACTTTTTATCCATAGTTCATTTATACATAATTCCCTTACAAGAAATAACAGGAATATAGGAAACTTCACCTGCAGTTTCCAGTATCCAGTATTTATTTCACAGTCAGACTGCTTGAATTTTGTCTGCTAAGGAGTTACTGAATCGATTCTAACTCACTGAATCGTTATGGAAGGTATCGTTCTAAAAAAAAAAAAAAAAATCTTCCCTGAATTGAATCAAATCGTTAAAATGAATCGTTAGACACGTAAAATATTACGTAATTGTATGGTTTAACGTTTAGGTTTACCATTTATATTTTTATATAACATTTAGATTTGACATTTTGATTTTGAGTAAAAATTTCGATTGAACATTCAAATTCTCCATTTAATTTCAACCTCAAATGTGAAGAAAATGTGCAAAAACTGAGAAAAGTGAGCTTAATATTCAGAATAGTTCAGCAAGAAAAGTGTGATAAAATGTTTACATTGTGCCCCCAACCCCGTGCGACTATTACCTTTTATTTGGAAAATGGCCCTTATTTATTGCCGAGTGACCATTGAGTGACGGATAAGACAATCAAAAGCCAATATTTTTTTATTTAGGCTTTTTCCTCCTTTTCCCATTCCCACTGTTGTCCCTTTTCATCAAAAGCTTTCGGCACCATCTATCACCTGCACGCTCTGGTGGGAATTCTGACACCGCTCTGATATCTGCCTCTCTTTTCTCTCACTGGACTTGGATGTATACACAGGCAGCTGATCTATTGACTCCACAGCCCTCCATCAGCCAAGCAGGATAGATCAATGTGTGCTTGCGACAAGAGCGTGCATGCTTTTTGTCATTCATGCAGGTTTAGTGAACATTTTTGCATACAATTCCTGCACGTTTTAGGATGCAAAATGTTTTTTAGCACCGTGTCAGTAATGGCAGCCCATCATGTATGATTTAGTAGCTCTCCCCCAAGGGGTAACGCCGACTGACAGCTGGAGTCGCGAGCAATGGCAGGCCTCCGGACATCATAACACGGTCAGACATGAATAAAGTGAAAGCCAATATGGATTGGTCATTTCGCTCCATTGCTGCTTAGAAGCAAATGAGGAGCGACAAGCCCACTGACATACCATAAGAGGGAAGCTGGGATATTTAAAGTCAAGAAGCTTCAGTTCCCTAAGGCCTGAATGAATAATCCATATGGATGCTGAGGAAAAAAAAAAGGTGCTGAAGTCAGGTCAATTGGAGAGGGTGTGTGGGGTTCACGTGAGTAAAACACAGCATAAAAAGTCACCAAAGTCACCACTTTGGTGACTCCCAGAGGATATTCGATCTTACTGTGTCTACTGGGTTAATGCAAGAGGACATATTGGCAATGAGCTTTGAGAACATATTGTCACCCTTTGAAAGCACCATGACCCGTATCAAATGAAGTCTTCAAGGACCACTGATAGCAGTGTACATCTGCTCTCTTACACACCTTGTGCTAAACCCAAACTTATTATTCTTCATCGTGAAGACTTCATTAGGTAACATCAAAATTATACTTTTACAGAAATAATAATGCTCAATTTCAGTCATTTTTTTACAATGTTTATTATTGACAGAAGTGTATTCAAAGTTTAGGTATATCATACAAGAGGAACATTATCCATCCATCCATCTTCCTCCGCTTATCCAAGGTCGGGTCGCGGGGGCAGCAGTCTAAGCAGGGAAGCCCAGACTTCCCTCTCCCCAGCCACTTCGTCCAGCTCCTCCCGGGGGATCCCGAGGCGTTCCCAGGCCAGCCGGGAGACATAGTCTTCCCAACGTGTCCTGGATCTTCCCCGTGGCCTCCTATCGGTCGGACGTGCCCGAAACCCTACCCTAGGGAGGCGTTCGGGTGGCATCCTGACCAGATGCGCGAACCACCTCATCTGGCTCCTCTCGATGTGGAGGAGCAGCGGCTTTACTTTGAGCTCCTTCCGGATGACAGAGCTTCTCACCCTATCTCTAAGGGAGAGCCCCGCCACCCGGCGGAGAAAACTCATTTCGGCCGCTTGTACCCGTGATCTTGTCCTTTCGGTCATAACCCAAAGCTCATGACCATAGGTGAGGATGGGAACGTAGATCGACCGGTAAATTGAGAGCTTTGTCTTCCGGCTCAGCTCCTTCTTCACCACAACGGATCGATACAGCGTCCGCATTACTAAAGACGCCACACCGATCCGCCTGTCGATCTCACGATTTACTCTTCCCTCACTCGTGAACAAGACTTTGAGGTACTTGAACTCCTCCACTTGGGGCAAGATCTCCTCCCCAACGTGGAGATAGCACTCCACCCTTTTCCGGAACATTATCCATCCATCCATTTTCTACCGCTTATTCCCTTCGGGGTCGCGGGGGGCGCTGGAGCCTATCTCAGCTACAATCGGGCGGAAGGCGGGGTACACCCTGGACAAGTCGCCACCTCATCGCAGGGCCAACACAGATAGACAGACAACATTCACACTCACATTCACACACTAGGGCCAATTTAGTGTTGCCAATCAACCTATCCCCAGGTGCATGTCTTTGGAAGTGGGAGGAAACCGGAGTACCCGGAGGGAACCCACGCAGTCACAGGGAGAACATGCAAACTCCACACAGAAAGATCCCGAGCCCGGGATTGAACCCCAGACTACTCAGGACCTTCGTATTGTGAGGCAGATGCACTAACCCCTGTACCACCGTGCTGCCCTCCGGAACATTATATGATTGATAAATCTATCTCTATCATTACAACATCTAATTGGATGATTCATAGGGGTATTCTGACCCAATATTACAGTAACAGTGAATATCAGTCCAATATCAGCAAAAAAAAAAAGTATTCGATCATATTGCCTTGCATCTAAACTCTCCGATACCAGCAGTACTTTTGCAACTAAACGTCCTCCAATGAGCACACAAGGTTGGTCTTTTCTTCTATTTAATGAAGTCATTTACTTAATGTTAACATGTTATAAGCTACTGGGCACTAGCAGCTACACAACAGCCAAGCACATAATAGCGTATCGTAATCCGATTCACGTGTCTGTGTACTAACGTGTATGTCTGTATTTTAATCTGTTTTATTTGTGTGTGTGTGTGTGTGTGTGTGTGTGTGTGTGTGTGTGTGTGTGTGTGTGTGTGTGTGTGTGTGTGCGTGCGTGTGTGTTTGTGTGTGTGTGTGTGTGTGTGCGTGTGTGTGTGTGGGTATAAAAAAAACTTATTTCGATCTGTGTGTGTAAAAATAAAATAAAAAAATGTGTGTGTCTGTATTCAGATTTGTGTGAAGCAGGAAACCTCGATATGTGAACAAGTGAGGTGTTCTTTCTTCAATTTTGTTCACATACAACATTACTGACAACTTAGCTGATGAAGACCAAACTACTTCTGAGAACTAAGTTACTGCGAAAACAGAACTACTGGTGAATATACAGAAAGGAAAGGTGAAGTTGCAGACAAATCTTTTTACACATTTGCATCGCTGTATGCACACAAATCTTCCACGGCACAAGTGTAGAAAAAGTCACGTGTAAAAAGATTTGAGGGTTCCTGCTCCACACAAATCTGAATACAGACACACAGCTTTTTTGTGTTTTTTTTACACACACACAAATCAAAAAATGGACACAATTTAGAACAAGCCCGCACAGATCAGATTACACACAGATTGAGAAACAGACACACAAATTAGTAAACGGACACGCAAATTGGATTACACACGCACAGATTGAGATACGCATTGGCAAATAGTTTTGCTGCAATAATACTTCACTATAAATGTCCCTATTTGAATAATATTGCTGTCTAAAACACTACATTTGTCAATATAAAGAAGTATCAAATAACTATAGTTGCGTATTAATTACACATTCAAAGTCTCCGAGGCAGAAAGCGTACTAGAAAGTATCAAGGAAGAAATGTGTCCGTATCATTTAAGTTACTGCGTCATGAGCTCAATTTATTATTGTGTCGCCCAAAATATTACCTCTCCAATTCAACTTAAAGACAGCATAAGTCCATTCCAGACGGGTAATCATACAAAACCCGAAACCAGTGAAGTTGGCACGTTGTGTAATTCGTAAATAAAAACATAATACGAATCCTTTTCAACCTATATTCACTTGAATAGACTGCAAAGACAAGATATTGAACGTTCGAACTGAGATACTTAATTTTTTGTTCCAAATAATCATTAACTTAGAATTTAATGGCCGAAACACATTGCAAAAAAGTTGGCACAGGGGCATTTTTACCACTGTGTTACATAGCCTTTCCTTTTAACAACACTCAGTTAACGTTTGGGAACTGAGGAGACCAATTTTTGAAGCTTTTCAGGTGGAATTCTTTCCCATTCTTGCTTGATGTGCAACTTAAGTTGTTCAACAGTCTGGAGCCTCCGTTGTGGTATTTTAGGCTTCATATTGCGCCATTTTCAATTGGAGACAGGTCTGGACTACAGGCAGGCCAGTCTAGTACCCGCACTCTTTTACTATGAAGCCACACTGTTGTAACATGTGGCTTGGCATTGTCTTGCTGAAATAAGCAGGGGCGTCCATGATAACGTTGCTTGGATGGCAACATATATTGCTCCAAAACCTGTATGTACCCTTCAGCATTAATGGTGCCTTCACAGATGTGTAAGTTACCCATGCTTTGGGCACAAATACACCTCCATACCATCACAGATGCTGGCTTTTGAACTTTGCGCTTATGCAAAGCACTGTATGGTTTTTTTCCTCTTTGGTCCGGAGGACACAACGTCCACAGTTTCCAAAAACAATTTTAAAAATGGACTCGTCAGACCCCAGAACACTTTTCCACTTTGCATCAGTCCATCTTAGATGAGCTCGGGCCCAGCGAAGCCGGCCGCTTTTCTGGATGTTGTTGATAAATGGCTTTCGCTTTGCATAGTAACTTGCACTTACAAACGTAGCGACAAACTGTAGTTACCGACAGTGGTTTTCTGAAGTGTTCCTGAGCCCATGTGGTGATATCCATTACACACTGATGTTGCTTTTTGATGCAGTACCGCCTGAGGGATCGAAGGTCCGTAAAATCATCGCTTCTGTGCAGTGATTTCTCCAGATTCTCTGAACCTTTTGATGATATTACAGACCTTCGATGTTGAAATTCCTAAATTCCTTGCAATAGCTCGTTGAGAAATGTTGTTCTTATACTGTTCGACAATTTGCTCATGCATTTGTTCACAAAGTGGTGACCCTCACCCCATCCTTGTTTGTGAGTGACTGAGCATTTCATGGAAGCTGATTTTATACCCAATCATGGCACCCACCTGTTCCCCATTAGCTTGTTCGCGTGTGGATTTTCCAAATAAGTCTTTGATGTGCATTCCTCAACTTTCTCTGTCTTTTTTGCCACTTGTGCCAGCTTTTTGGAAACATGTTGCAGGCATCAAATTCCAAATGAGCTAATATTTGCACAAAATAACAAAGTTTTCCAGTTCGAACATTAAATATCTCGTCTTTGCAGTCTGTTCAATTCAATATAGGTTGAAACGGATTTGCAAATCATTGTATTTTGTTTTCATTTACGATTTACACAACATGCCAACTTCACTGGTTTTGGGGTTTGTAAATAGGATAGTGTTTTTCATACACTTAATTGTTCTCTGAGTAATTTCAATTGATCTAACCTTTTCCAACATTCCACACTACAAAATAAAAGTATGTATCGTCCAATACTAAAAGCTTCAATGTCGATGTCGTATCGGAGTTGGATAAGTTGTATTTGGACACCCCTATTAATTAACAATATCGAGTTAAATAAAAACAATATTGTAGGATTGTAATATTTTATTGCAAAATGGGTTTTTCCTAATAACCTGAGATAGGAAAATACTGTATACTGAATATGACAAACAAGTCAAATAAATTGGGACCGATAAAAGCTAAATATACATACATATATGAATAATGCACAAGATATAACCATTTGTGTTGATCAGTATTACAGATATGACATTTTTGGAGTACAAATATTGAAAGAAAACCACTTCAAACATTTACAAGATTTGAATAAAACACTCTGAGTGTTGACTGTACTTCCTGCCAGCAGGGAGTGTGTATTATCCGAACATAGGTAAATAACAACATACAGTATAGCAGCATTCTGATACATCGTAAGCCTGGTCATATAAAAATAGATTGTTGCCCAAACTTTAAAAAAAAAAAAAAAAGTACATAAAAGTAAAAATGTGCCTGACAGTCAACATGATATGCAGCTTTAAGTGCCATTCTAAATTGTATTAAAATGATGATTATTTTATCAAGAGCTACATTTTGTTATTATATATTCATACTTTATAATCATGAAATAATTATATTTTATTTATTAGTGTTGAGCAATGAACAAGTATGCACAAAACATATGAATATGAGCTACTGTCATATATTTACAGTTAACTAAAGCTGGCAAAACATTAGGAGGGAGGGTCCTGACAGCTTCTTCTCATATGCGTGTAAAGTGTTTGTTTAGGCTGTCATGGAGACGACCTCTACCGCCCGCCGGTTTAGCCAAGGCTAGAAGCGTTTCAGTCACTGCCTTTGATTAGCGACTATTCACAAGCCAGAGTGCGCTCTCTGTTTGGGCACGCCGCCCTCAATGGGATGAGAAGGGGGTCGGGTGGGGTCACTCAAATCACGGCAAACACCCGAAACGCCTTCCCTCCGACTGGATTCTGAAGGCTGGAGGGGAACAAGAAGAGAAGACAGTGTTGCTAGGGGGTGCAGATGACATGCGCACACAAACATGTACACTTGCAGGTTCGTATGTCGCGTCATGACACCGATGACAGATCGGACGCAAACAGACACGTTTCTGTGCAAACAGCGGCGGATTCACGCGCTCGCACGGCAACGACAGACACGTTGTGGAGTTCGGGGAGAAAGATAAATAAAGCAGGAGATGCTAACAAAACGTCTGGTGAGACGAAGATAAATGCAATGGCGAAAGACGAGGGCGTGGAGGATGTAGGACTGAAACTAGCAATGTTGGCGTAGATGACCACAATGTATCCCAGTGGACATTGTCTGGAGTTTGTTATGCGTTCTTATGCAAATCAACATTCCAGGAGGGTCGATTATACGTTTCATATGGGGGACTATGTAAATTAGACCCGAGACCGCACCATTCGCATTGTGGGAGACGGTTGATAGATCCGTTTATTTCAATGCAACACAATTTTACTCCTATTTTTGGTTCTTACCGAATATGTGTCGTCCATCCCCAAAGTTTTATGGGAATCTGTGTTGTAGTTTTGCATAGCTAACAAATGACAAATGAATCAATAATTAATTCAATCATAAAATAAATGAATGTTGTTTAACATTAAAAACATTGATACCACATTTTGTACCACATTTATGTATTTATTGTCAATTATATTTTAATAATGACACGTTAAACTAATATTTAAAGATATATTTATTTATTTAATTTTGGCCCCATTTAAGGATGTAGCGATAAACAGTATTAACAAATTTCAGACGAACCTGACGCCCTTGTAAACTTTTTGGAGTTGTTGTGTATGTTAAGGGCCTCAAAAAGGTGTCTAAACCAGGAGACTATTAAAACTAACTAGATGGGGCAATTCCTGAAGGAATTGCGTGTGAATGCTTCAATGCTGAAGTTGAACTGACATGCTGGAATTTTTTTAGAATTGTTGAACTAGAGCACACAATTCCCAAACAGGCTGTATATTTTGAAGTTGGAACAGTTTGAATCAGATGAAAAATGTGGAAGTTGTGGAACATTGAAGAATGTCCCATTGATTTCAATTGAAATTTAAAAAAAATTGGGGAGTTTCGGGAAAAGCGGATATTAATTTTAAATGGTAAAAACTTTAATGTTCTGAATGAGTTGAAATGGTTGGTGTTGACATTTTTCAAATCGGTCGAGAAATGTTGAAGTAGTAACATGTTGAATTGAAAAATGGTATTACGGAATTTTGGGAATTTCGGGAAAACCAAGAATTTTTACAGTTCAAAAAACAACTACGTTTTTTTCCTAATTAAGAGGAATGTTTTGACGGTGGAACCGTTGAAATGGTTTGAAAAATGTGGGAGGAGTAGTCGCCAGAAAAAAGGGTGGAAATAGGGCTTTGGAAAACCAGGAATTCTGGAAAATCCTGGAATTGTTTTGAACTTGGAAAAAGGATAGTTTGAATTTCCAGAATGGTGCAATGTGTTGAAGGTCGAATGGTTTGAATCGGTTGAAAAATGTGGAAATGGTGAAAGTTTGAAAAATGACCAATTCATTTTGAATGGGAAAACTGTCCCAGAAAACCTGGAATTCTGGAAAATCTGGGAATTTTTGGAATTTGTTTAGGGAAAACCCGCGATTCCGGAATAGGCTGAACAGTTTGAAGTTGGAACGGTTTGAATGGGATAACAATCTGGAAAGTAGAGAACGCGCCAAAATCTGGAGAAGAAGAAGAAGTTGTTGAATAATAATAATAAATAGATTAATTTTGGTGTAGAAAACCATATGTGTGAATGCTTTGGAGCATTCATACAATAATAACAGTAATAACAGTGAATGGGGTGCTGGCATTGCAGCAGTCCCATAATAATAATAAAAAACACAGCAATTTCAATAGGGCCCTTGCTTGCTTGCTTGCACCTGCTGTACTTGCTTTGCTGCTCAGGCCATAATAATAACCGCTGTAAAACTCCCGACTGTTAATATTACTGTTTTAGATTAAAATCATCAAAAACTGAGATTGATAACTGCACTTTGATAAACTCACAGACTGACTGGCACCAGCTTGCTAACTTAAATGCTAACAAGAAAATAAGACACAAAAACGTATTTCCCCATTAAGAAACAACATACCCAAATCTTAACTTGTATAAACACATTACTGTCTGAGCAACTAAGATATTCAATTGTGCACATTGAACCTACAGACTGTCCTCTCTTAAAACAGAGTGATTGTTCTATACTCAGAGAAATACAAGATTGAGGCATTGTCATGGTGCGTTATTAAGCATATTAGGCATGATCAAATGAACCGTACCTTTCGGAGACCACACCGTTTTGGTTAGAGGCCATGTAGAGTTTCCGCTTGTCCACCGGCATCACATCGATGTAACCACCCGCGTTGTTTCCAAGGACCCCGGCATGAACCGCTGCCCGACAAATACTCGATTTCTGCAGAGGCAAGCAGATAAAAAACATTCTGTCTTATCCCGCTCGCTATTTACGCCACCTTTAACAAAAAACTCACATCAGAGTATAAACTGGTGCCAATTACTCTGGATATCTTTGGGTTCTCTTCCAAACAGTTCCTGGGGCAGTATAACCTAACAGGACAATATATAAACATGAGGGATGGTTGTATTTACACAAAGGGACTAAGATGCAGGGACATACTGTACC
Organism: Nerophis lumbriciformis; assembly: GCF_033978685.3. NCBI lineage: Eukaryota > Metazoa > Chordata > Actinopteri > Syngnathiformes > Syngnathidae > Nerophis > Nerophis lumbriciformis. Next base: position 23,382,589 of record NC_084554.2, on the reverse strand, counting down.
TTGGGCAATGCTTTGCAGGCCGCTGGTATGGACACAGTTGTGCGACTGTGGTCTCACATGTGATCGCTTTGACTGCAAGACAGCATAACAATCCATAAGCAAAAGAAGTGCAGATGTTACATCTTTAATTTGGAAATGAAGGTGTGAATTACCTGCTACTCTGGAGACTGTGAATGAATTAGCACTCTGGTATTTCCTGTTGAAAGAGAAACATTGCATTAGACTTGGACTTAGACTTAGACTTCCTTTAATTGTCATTCAAATTTAAACTTTACAGTACAGATAAGATGCACCTGACTTCGTTTTACCACCACTATGGATGGGTAATTTTGTATTTGAATCGATAAAGTACCAATTCATGTACCTGGGAATCAGAAACGGTACACAATGGTACCAATTTACAGTGCATCGGTGTGTGTTCATGTGTTAATAAATGTTAATATATTTACCCGGTAATAAAAAAATAAAAAAACATTTAACACTGAGCTGATTATGATAACTGTGCTGTTCGGGTATTACATCTTGATTTTTTTTTACTTCTTAGTCTCATTTGCAAGTATTATACATGCATGCAGTTACAATTTAAAACGGTGTGTTGCCTAGCCAGGGGGTAGTCTTTGCCATTAAGCTAAATCTAGTCTTTTGTTGCATCTTAAAAAGTGTTTATACTTTAAGTATTATACACACCAGTTTATTGATTAGAATGTGAATCTTGGTTGTAATTTTCATGACCAATTTGGAGGTGTTGACATTGCTATGTGAACTTGCTAATCAGTAGCTTGTATATGGCAAATTCAATATAAAATAGCATCGAGGTAGTGCAGGGGTGTCAAACTCATTTTAGCTCAGGGGCCGCATGGAAGAAAAGCTGTGCACACGCGGCCCGGACTATTAAAATCATGGCATTAAAACAAAAAAATAAAGACAACTTCAGATTGTTTTCTTTGTCTTACTTTGGCCAAAAATAGAACATACACATTCTGAAAATATTACAATACAAATATAGAAAAAAATACCGGCAGCGGTAAAGTTTAGATCCATGAAGGAAAGATGAAAGTGAATGAATAAACTTACATAGGCATAAAAATTAGTTTTTTTAGTGTATTGTTTTTTTTATGAATTAAGTAACGTTTATGACAACCTTTTTCCAAAACACAATAGAGAATGTGAGATACAACAGGATAATGCATACATTTATCATTTGTTTTCAAAACGATTACAAAAAAGTGGGACCCCAAAAATTTACTGTGGGACCCTATTTTTATGACTTGATGGGGCCCCTGGGACCACATTTTGAAAGTTACTAGCGCCAACAATGATGTAGTATTGGTCCGTGCAAAACAGCAGCAGGCGGCTGTGGCCTGCGGGCCGGTTCTAATACTAATCAAATATCATCCCAGGGGCCATAATTCATTTGTGGGCCGGATCTGGCCCGCGGGCCTTGACATTGACACCCCTGAGCTAGTGCATTTTGAAAAGTGGAAAAGTGGAGCCTTATGTGCGTTCAAGTGTTTTCTATTGTTAGCTTGGGAAATTGAGAACATTCCCTTGAGGCAGTCCCACTGAGTGCTGCTTAAGTGCTCTTTCAGTCTGCAACAGGACGTCATGTCACCTCTTGCATATTGTTGTAAAATATGCCGTATGGTTGAAAACAAGGACAATAGTAAACATCATTTTTTATCTGTAAGATTATTTTGTGTGTATTAATAGCATATGTTTTTACTTGACAATAAAGTAAACTACAGAAAAAATCAATGAAGAAAGTTACAACGCATTGCTTTAAATGGGAAAGTGGTCCCCACTAAGATGGCCGCCACGTAAGCACTTTTGACAATTTAGAGTGTCCAATGAACCTAACATGCATATTTTTGGAATGTGGGAAGAAGCCGGAATACGAGGAGAAAACCCACACACGCAGAGGCAGAACACGCAAACTCCACACAAAGATGTCCAAACAGAGATGCAAACCTAGATTGCCTGACTGTGTCGTCTACATGCTAACCACTATACCACCGTGTTCGGATTTCATATTTCATAGAACACAGAAAAAAAATCACCAGAAACGTAAAAAACGACCATAAACAGATACCTTTTTTTTTTTACTCAAATATTTATTTGGCATAGGCCCCTTAAATAAAATGTGTTTGGTTTTGTTTTTAACTGTGTATATACTTGAGCAATATACATTATTCTACATAACTAGATGTCTTTTTGATGCAAAATACAACACCATACTGTTTCTTCCTACAGGCCAGACTGCTGTCTTGTCTTAAATAGCAATCCGTTTTTTTTGTCATAATATAAAAAAAACATCTGTCTTTGGTCAGTTTTTTTTTTTGTTTCTGCTAACTGGTGATTTGTATTTTTGTTGTATGAGATACTAAATTAGTTTGCATGTTCTCCCCGTGATTGCGTGGGTTCCTTCCGGGTACTCGAACTTCCTCCCACTGCCAAAAACATGCACCTGGGGATAGGTTGATTGGCAACACTAAATTGGCCCTAGTGTGTGAATGTGAGTGTGAATGTTGTCTGTCTGTCTGTGTTGGCCCTGCGATGAGGTGGCGACTTGTCCAAGGTGTACACCGCCTTCCGCCCGAATGCAGCTGAGATAGGCTCCAGCACCACCCGCGACTCCAAAAGGGACAAGCGGTAGAAAATGGATGGATGGAATTTCAAAATGAAATTCAGATAAATTAATTTGTTTTTTTGTTTCTCAATTCCCATTCATAAAATGAAAATTCAATGACTAAAATATACACTGACCTCAGCTTGGGTCAGCTTGGTTTTATCCTTTCTAGTATGGCTGTCAAATGAGTCAAATGTGTATATCGGTTGTGTGCGTTAACTTTTTTAATCAGATTTATTATGACAATAGATTCATCCGCATTAAATTGTTCATTTTTACAGATCTAAGTCCTTGTAGCCTTAAAAACACTTGGAACACAGGCAGAACGGCTACCAGAAATAGTACCTCCAAGCACCTGATTCTGTCAATTGCGAGTTGAGATAGCTCAATCAGAAAAAAAACATATTATTTTGAGTCATTTTAGTTCACTTTCTCTTTCAGCAGTATAAACTGAGTTCTCACCCCAGCGACTGAACTTCATATTTGTTCGACTTGATGAAGATGTCCTTCCTCCCTTGTCTTGTTACATCCATCCACCCGCCGTCATTATCAATGACTCCTGCGTGTAGACCAGCTCGGCACACACTAGATTGCTGCAGAAATGAAACAACGCGTGCAGAACACCACGTAAAAAAACCTGTGAGTTGGCGGTTTTATGGCACAGTAAAAGCTTCGACTCAAGTAGGTTCACTCACCATTTCATAGTAAACTGTTCCAACTACTTTGCCTGTAGCATCTAAGCATCCAGCAGGGCATTCATACCTGGAGGTTTACACAAAATCAAAGATTTAAAGACTTAAAAAAAAAAAATTGCATATATTATTCAAATGTGTCTTTTGGTAAGCAGGATTACACAAATTTGGGTTAATAAATGGGAGGATTAAATGGGAGAAATACGAACCAGCATCAGCTCTAGTGGACATTTGTTTTTGGTCTGGTAAATACATTAAATGTCTACTGCAGAGGCACTCAGGAGAATACATGTCGTGGGCAAATTTCTACTCTTGAGCTGTGACTCAACCAAACCAGTCGAGGCGGACAGCCGCCCCCCAGTCTTGTTTCTGTTTGAAGTTTTTTTCCTTAAGTTAGGGATGTTTAGATCTGGGACAACAACATTTTGCTGGATCATATATTTTCACACAGTTGATGGCTGGGAAGTGATATTATTGTCAACGTTATTTTGAGACTAATATAAGCACCAATAATAATGCAAGTATTGTATTGCAAGTACGTGTCAAACTCAAGGCCCCAGGGCCAGATCTTGCTTCATTTAATGTGGCCCGCCACGTCATTTAATATGGTCTGCCAAATCATTTAATCTGGTTCACCACGTCAATTAATGCGGCCCTCTGAGGGCAGCCGTAATTAAATGATAAATAAATGGGTTGTACTTGTATAGCGCTTTTCTACCTTCAAGGTACTCAAAGCGCTTTGACACTACTTCCACATTTACCCATTCACACACACATTCACACACTGATGGAGGGAGCTGCCATGCAAGGCGCTAACCAGCACCCATCAGGAGCAAGGGTGAAGTGTCTTGCTCAGGACACAACAGACATGACGAGGTTGGTACTACCACACCTTAGTCATAGGGGACTCCATCACCCGAAACATAAAGCTTAGCAAACCAGCCACAATTAAGTGCATCCCGGGGGCCCGAGCACCTGACATTGAGGCTAATCTTAGGGAGCTAACTCGCAACAGGCCTAGTAAACACGTACAACAGGCTAATCGCACCACTAGTTATGCGAATATAGTTGTACACGTTGGCTCCAATGACACTAGAATGAGACAGTCAGAGATTACAAAGAGAAACATAGCCAGGACTTGTGATCTCGCTAGAAAGATGTCCAGGCATCGAGTAATTGTCTCTGGCCCCCTGCCTGCGAGAGGCAATGATGAGAGATATAGCAGATTAGTCTCGCTTAACAAGTGGCTGGCTAGCTTCTGTAGACAACAGGGACTAACGTTTATTGATAATTGGCCCTCTTTCTGGGGCAAACCAGGCTTGCTGATGAGGGACGGCCTTCACCCTAACCAGGAAGGCGCCATCATCCTGTCTAAGAATATAGACTACTGTTTAAGTCACATTTGACTAACTACACTAGAGCAAGCCCGGTCACAGGCAATTACAGAGCCTGCTAGTCCGGGTGAGGAGTCAGTTAAGCTAGAACTAGCCAGCACCAGGCTGGATAATTCCTGTACGCATAGCAATTTTCTTAGAATAACACACAACTCACATAATGTGTTTTCTGTTGTGAATGTGTCCGGGGTAGATATGCATTCTACTGAGGTGGCAAATCATGATGCGTTCAGTCGATCGCAGCATCAAGCAAACAATCTGAAAATTCCCGTCATATCAATTCCTAGATATGGTCGAAACTATTTAAAGTGCACTACGTATAATAAACGCAACATTATTAATATTTCTACTACGGATAATTTAAACAAAAACTCGTCAAAACAGCCCAATACTTATAATATGGGCTTTTTAAACATAAGATCATTGTCTCCCAAAACGTTATTAGTTAATGAGGTCATTAGAGACAACAATCTTAACGTCATTGGTCTTAGCGAAACCTGGCTCAAACCAGACGAATTTTTTGCGCTAAATGAGGCATCTCCTCCTAACTATACGAATGCGCATATTGCCCGTCCCCTTAAAAGGGGTGGGGGGGGGGGGGGGGGGGGGTCGCACTAATATATAATGAAAACTTTAACCTTACCCCTAACCTAAATAATAAATACAAATCGTTTGAGGTGCTTACTATGAGGTCTGTCGCACCGCTGCCTCTCGATATGGCTGTTATCTACCGCCCCCCAGGGCCCTACTCGGACTTTATTAATGAATTCTCAGAGTTCGTTGCTGATCTAGTGACGCACGCAGACAATATAATCATAATGGGGGACTTTAATATCCATATGAATACCCCATCGGACCCTCAGTGCGTGGCGCTCCAGACTATAATTGATAGCTGTGGTCTTACACAAATAATAAATGAACCTACGCATCGCAACGGCAATACGATAGATCTAGTGCTGGTCAGGGGTGTCACCACCTCCAAAGTTATGGTACTCCCGTATACTAAAGTAATGTCCGATCATTACCTTATAAAATTCGAAGTTCTGACTCATTGTCAACAAACTAGTAATAATAATAACTGCTATAGCAGCCGCAACATTAATGCCGCCACAACGATGACTCTTGCTGACCTACTGCCTTCGGTAATGGCACCATTCCCAAATTATGTCGGCTCTATTGATAACCTCACTAACAACTTTGACAATGCCCTGCGCAAAACCATTGATAGTATAGCACCGCTAAAACAAAAAAGGGCCCCTAAAAGGCGCACCCCATGGTTTACAGAGGAAACCAGAGCTCATAAATTATCATGTAGAAAGTTGGAACGCAAATGGCGCGCGACCAAGCTTGAGGTTTTCCATCAAGCATGGAGTGATAGTTTAATATCGTATAAACGCATGCTTACCTTAGCTAAAGCTAAATATTACTCAAATCTCATCCGCCTCAACAAAAACGACCCTAAATTTTTGTTTAGTACAGTAGCATCGCTAACCCAACAAGGGACTCCTCCCAATAGCTCCACCCACTCGGCAGATGACTTTATGAATTTCTTTAATAAGAAAATTGAACTCATTAGAAAGGAGATTAAAGACAACGCATCCCAGCTACAACTGGGTTCTATGAACACAGATACAACTGTATCTACGACGGATACTGCAATACAAAATAGTCTCTCTCTTTTTGATGAAATAACATTAGAGGAACTATTACAGCGTGTAAGTGGGATAAAACAAACAACATGTTTACTTGACCCACTTCCTGGGAAACTTATCAAGGAGCTTTTTGTATTATTAGGTCCATCAGTGCTAAATATTATAAACTTATCACTTTCCTCTGGCACTGTTCCCCTAGCATTCAAGAAAGCGGTTATTCATCCTCTGCTCAAAAGACCTAACCTCGATCCTGACCTCATGGTAAACTACCGACCGGTGTCCCACCTTCCCTTTATTTCGAAAATCCTCGAAAAAATTGTCGCACAGCAGCTAAATGAACACTTAGTGTCTAACAATCTCTGTGAACCTTTTCAATCCGGTTTCAGGGCAAATCACTCTACGGAGACAGCCCTCGCAAAAATGACTAATGATCTACTGCTAACGATGGATTCTGATGCGTCATCTATGTTGCTGCTTCTTGATCTTAGCGCTGCTTTCGATACCGTCGATCATAATATTTTATTAGAGCGTATCAAAACACGTATTGGTATGTCAGACTTAGCTTTGTCGTGGTTTAACTCTTATCTTACTGACAGGATGCAATGCGTCTCCCATAATAATGTGACCTCGGACTATGTTAAGGTAACGTGCGGAGTTCCTCAGGGTTCGGTTCTTGGCCCTGCACTCTTTAGTATTTACATGCTGCCGCTAGGCGACATCATACGCAAATACGGTGTTAGCTTTCATTGTTATGCTGATGACATCCAACTCTACATGCCCCTAAAGCTGACCAACACGCCGGATTGTAGTCAGCTGGAGGCGTGTCTTAATGAAATTAAACAATGGATGTCCGCTAACTTCTTGCAACTCAACGCCAAGAAAACGGAAATGCTGATTATCGGTCCTGCTAAACACCGACATTTATTTAATAATACCACCTTAACATTTGACAACCAAACAATTACACAAGGCGAATCAGTAAAGAATCTGGGTATTATCTTCGACCCAACTCTCTCGTTTGAATCACACATTAAGAGTGTTACTAAAACGGCCTTCTTCCATCTCCGTAATATCGCTAAAATTTGTTCTATTTTATCCACTAGCGACGCTGAGATCATTATTCATGCGTTCGTTACGTCTCGTCTCGACTACTGTAACGTATTATTTTCGGGTCTCCCTATGTCTAGCATTAAAAAATTACAGTTGGTACAAAATGCGGCTGCTAGACTTTTGACAAGAACAAGAAAGTTTGATCATATTACGCCTATACTGGCTCACCTGCACTGGCTTCCTGTGCACTTAAGATGTGACTTTAAGGTTTTACTACTTACGTATAAAATACTACACGGTCTAGCTCCGTCCTATCTTGTCGATTGCATTGTACCATATGTCCCGGCAAGAAATCTGCGTTCAAAGAACTCCGGCTTATTAGTGATTCCCAGAGCCCAAAAAACGTCTGCGGGCTATAGAGCGTTTTCTATTCGGGCTCCAGTACTATGGAATGCCCTCCCGGTAACAATTAGAGATGCTACCTCAGTAGAAACATTTAAGTCCCATCTTAAAACTCATTTGTATACTCTAGCCTTTAAATAGCCCCCCTGTTAGACCAGTTGATCTGCCGTTTCTTTTCTTTTCTCCTCTGCTCCCCTTTTCCTTGAGGGGGGGGGGGCACAGGTCCGGTGGCCATGGATGAAGTGCTGGCTGTCCAGAGTCGGGACCCGGGGTGGACCGCTCGCCTGTGCATCGGCTGGGAACATCTCTACGCTGCTGACCCGTCTCCGCTCGGGATGGTGTCCTGCTGGCCCCACTATGGACTGGACTCTTACTATTATGTTGGATCCACTATGGACTGGACTCTCACAATATTATGTCAGACCCACTCGACATCCATTGCTTTCGGTCTCCCCTAGAGGGGGGGGGGTTACCCACATATGCGGTCCTCTCCAAGGTTTCTCATAGTCATTCACATCGACGTCCCACTGGGGTGAGTTTTCCTTGCCCGTATGTGGGCTTTGTACCGAGGATGTCGTTGTGGCTTGTGCAGCCCTTTGAGACACTTGTGATTTAGGGCTATATAAATAAAGATTGATTGATTGATTGATTGATACTAGGTGGGGATTGAACCAGGGACCCTCGGGTCGCGCACGGCCATTCTTCCACTGCGCCACGCCGTCCCTAATTGCGACATGAACCTCAATAAAAATGAGTTCGACACCTCTGATTTAAAAGGATACAAACTTCCATCCATCCATTTTCTACCGCTTATTCCCTTTGGGGTCGCGGGGGGCGCTGGAGCCTATCTCAGCTACAATCGGGCGGAAGGCGGGGTACACCCTGGACAAGTCGCCACCTCATCGCAGGGTACAAACTTGTATTTCACATTGCTGTAGAATTGCTTTCATTGTACTGTAATTGTAAATAACTTTTATTTATCCTAAATAAATAAACAAACAAAAAATGGACTGTCATCTCTGTAAACCAAAATTTAACTCAAAAAAAATATTGAATATCTTAAAGTGCTTTTTTTTTCCAGTTGGAAAAACTAGGTCAGTGTGTGTTGCCATCATGGTATTCTTTCATCCGTGTTGATGGGCTCATATTACCCATCCAGTTTAAAGCTGAAATATTACCACAACGGGACATTTGGCTTTGTAATCATAACTTTTCGTCTTCATTTTTGTTACTTTGCAGAACTTCTCACTAGCAAAGCACAAATAAGGATGTCCGTGAATCGTGTGTGTGTGTGTGTGTGTGTGTGTGTGTGTAATCTAGCGGTCCCACTGAGACAAAGATTGTGGATGACTGAAAAGAGGGCTCACTGCATTCTGTTAATTCTACTGTTAAATAAATAAATAAATCATATTGTTACATCCCTATTACGAGTATTTTCTTGCCTTGTATTTTCAGCTGTGCATTGACATAACTTCTTCTATATAAAGTTGTCCTTCGCCACTTGCAGATTTTAAAGCATTTTTTTTTTAAAATAAAGTATTTTTCAAGCATAAAAATGGCTAAATCAAAAAAAAAAAAGAAATCCTACAATAGTATTGGCCATGAGGGGAGACCAAATCTAGCGCGCGCTTCAGCCTCAGACAGTATGACTAACGAATATTATTTCATGTCTAGAGGGCTCTCATAATGTCAGAAAAACATTTAGAATGTATTAAACGTTTTTTTTTAATGCCCTAACTATGAAAATATTAAATTTATAAATAACGATTCTGACTTTGCAGAAATTCATTTATCTCTGTCTTGTTCAAAATCTATTCACAGCGATAACTGAGGGAGGACTGTACATCAAATGTTCTCGACTAATTAAAACCGTCTAACTTTGGCGGAGGGCTGCGCTTTACGGTTCTGGGTACCATTCTGGTTTCAACGCTACCTGTTGCATGTTGTTCCTTTGCACTGATCCCGCAGCTTGGTGTCACAGGTTACGAGCTGAGCTGCAAAACATGAAAACAATCGTTTAAAAAGCATTTTCATGACAATCACCAATCATGTTTATAAATTAGAATTTTATAGATGGGACACATTTGCATACATATCAGCATTTTAATTACTACCTGTCTGCGGGCTAATAGCTGTACAATTCTTTCGACAGCAAACAAGTTGAGATACAATCAACAGTGACACTTCTGGTTGTAACTATCGTAATTATGACATGTTGTCACAATACCTTCAGGTGCCGCTGCCACGCATAAAAAACCCCCCCAAAATTGGTAGACTCTGATATTCATCTTGGAATAATCACAAAAGGGAAAGCAACACCACACAAACGTTTATAACATGACAATATGTCCTCCTCAAAAGTTCCTCAAAGTCACACACGCTAAAGAGTTTGTGTCAATTTGAAGGCAAATATTCACTACTCAAAAAAGTGACAATTTTGAAGTAATATAATAATCCATAAAGTAGCTCTGACACAAGATAGTATCCGGTGACAGGTCTCTAGTTTGCATGGCATCAAAACACACCTTGCACACCCACATAACATGCTCGTTGATTGTGTTGATTTCTGTTATATATTTTATATGTAAAAAGTGTGAATGCCATACATAAATATTATTTCCAGCTGAGTGTAATTGTGATGAGTGATGCAGCTGTGTGGTCTTTACGAGATGATAATATGTATTTCATCATAGTTGACTTGCTAAAGACTTAAAAAGCAGGTGTTGATAAAAGACTTCCCTGCTCTGAGATGATACATGATGTTGGTGATGTACAACATCTGTGCTAATAAAATGCTCATAAAAAATGCAATTTTGTTACACCTTCATTTACACCAGGGGTGTCAAACTAATTTTCATTGAGGGCCACGTCGCAGTTATGGTTGCCCTCAGAGGGCCGCATTTAACAATGAGTAATATATGAATATACATGTATATATAGAATACATTAACAATGTATTTTTTTACATAAGCTGCAAATTATTTTTTTTAATTTTACTTTAAAAACTGGCATTTTTAGAGTAAACGCAGTGTTTTTTTTTTTTACAGCATATAAACAAAATTAATAAATGCAATGGAATGGAAAAACAATACCGCTATTTTTAGCGGTAAAATTCAAGCAACAGAGCTGCCAGTTTTTTTGTTTACCCTGAAATCTTGTTGTTTTAATGTTTTTTTGTTTGTTTTTTTATGTTTTAGTGTCTTACTGTATATGGGAAAAAATAGTACCAAAGTTGAATTTAACCATAAAATCTATTGTCAATTTTACAGTCTAACATTTGATTGATAATTTGTTTTGAGATTATAAATCAAGCAGATATTTAAGTACAGTATTTATCTTTATTTTAACAACAAATATTTTTGGAATACATGATAATATAATATTTTGATTTTGATAATATTGAATTTTAAAAGAAATGCAATTGCATGCAGTACATGATGTTTAATGTCAAAAGAGAATAAACAAATATATTTAGTAAGAAAAGATTAAGTATTTTATTAACGCATATTATTTCCAGGCTTTTGCGTGCCAGCTTTGGCCCCTGGGCCTTGAGTTTGATACCTGTGATTTACACCAATTAACATAAAGAATACAGATAAATACAGGTATTAAAAAATATATTGATATTGGTATCGGTAACGTTTCCAAGTAGACCCGCGGTTTACTTTTTTGAGCGCTTTAATACTCAGATATTTGTGATGAAAAGTGTCTCCCTTGATTAAGCATTTTTATGTTGTTTTAAGTGCACTTATTAAAACGATAAATAAATAAATAATATAGATAAATAGAGAAAAAGTCATTTAAAACTCTTTTTTTATGAGATGTTTGGGGTCACAGAGGCAACTGCCTGTGTTTTCGTGATGGTAGGTCAACCTACCAGACCAACGTTTCTTGCCTATTGTTACCTGTTTTTGTGTATTTGGGATCTTCATAAGACCCTAAAAATGTGAAATCCAATCATGAAAACATGGCGGAGAAATTTACAAAACAATCTTACTTCTCTCCAAACAACCTTTAGTTAAGTAATTTGCCTTAGGCCATGTCTACACTAAGTCGTTTAACCTCTTAAACTACAAACCCCGTTTAAATATGAATTGGGAAATTGTGTTTGATGTAAATATAAACGGAATACAATGATTTGCAAATAATTTTCAACCCATATTCAGTTGAATATGCTACAAAGACAACATATTTGATGTTCAAACTGATAAACATTTTTTGTTTTTTGCAAATAATCATTAACTTTAGAATTTGATGCCAGCAACACGTGACAAAGAAGTTGGGAAAGGTGGAAATAAATACTGATAAAGTTGAGGAATGCTCATCAAACACTTACTTGGAACATCCCACAGGTGTGCAGGCTAATTGGGAACAGGTGGGTGCCATGATTGGGTATAAAAACAGCTTCTCAAAAAATGCTCAGTGTCATGTCTGTGTAATCATGTTTTTGTTTTAAGTCATGTTTTTGTTTAGTTATAGGAATGGTTTCTGGCTTTTCACTCCCTTGTCTTGTTTGCATGATTACCCATTAGTTTCACCTGTTCCACGTTTGGACTCATTGTGCACTCTTGATTGTCACCATAGCAACCCATTAGTTTTCACCTGTCACGTCACGCACCTGTTTCACGTCTTGAGTCACGCACCTGTTTTCGTTAATCATGTCTGTAGTATTTAAGTTGTGTTTTTTCAGTTTGTCTTTCTGACGACCTCACACCACATGTATGCTCTGTCCATTTTTTCATGTCCATGTTCACGCTGCTCCTTTTTTGTCCATGCCAAGTAAGTTTTCTTTATTCAAGCCATAGTTTGCAAGTTTTGTTTAATTGTTCATAGTTTATTCTCCGCCACTGTGCGCGCTTTTTGTTTGATCCTTTTTTTGTATTTATAGTCTTTAAATAAATCATGTACCTTCATTCACGTCTCGCCCGTGCCAACTTTCCGTTGCATCCCGGAAAAGCACACACCCCGGACCAAGTCTTGACAGTAGGTCGTCAGCAGACCCGCTTTTCCGCACCTAAGTTGGCCGAGTTGGAAAGATTGGACGAAGGAACGTGGGAGGTCCTGCGCGCCATGGAAGCTGAGACGCTCCGCTATTCCCCCACGGAGCGCAAGGATCTCATGTGGGGTCCGACTGGCAAACTGGTGCCGATCAGCTCCGTTTGGCCCGGGGACGTTGGCGCGTCATCCCAGCCAAGGAAGCGCCGCCAAAGGCGAGGGACGCCAGGAAGGACATCCGCGAGCCAGCGGTACACGCCGCTCCCACAAGCCCCGCCCCCTCCGGGCGGAAGCAAGCAACAGTCTGCTCGGCTTCCCCAGGATGACATCACAGCCCAGGATTTTTTTTTCAACTCTTTTTCTTTTGAACACCCGCCTCCAACAAAAGACACTAATGGCATGTCTTTGATAAAACATTATCAAAACATGTTTTTAGAAATCAGGTCTAGTCAGTCACAGCCATCCCAATTTCATGCCCCGCCCCCCAAGACTCATGCCCCGCCCCCCAAGACTCAAGTCCCGCCCCCGTCACAATTTTTTTCTTTTTTTCCGCCCACACAACCCCAGGTGGGGGATAAAGAAAAATATTGTGGCCAAAATAAAGGGGAAATTCCTGAACTCCCCCGCCCACCCCTACAGAGAGTTCCAGACCGCAGGGAGCGCGTCTGGTATCCGCCCCTTGAGGGGGGGGCTGGGGTCGGGAGCTGTGTAGGTGGGGTGGCTCTGCATCACCATGTCAAGCCACAGCCTCCCTCACGGCCGCCACCACCAGTCTACCGACCTGTCAAGCCACAGCCTCCAGCACGACCGCCCTCACCAGTCTTCCGACCCGTCAAGCCACAGCCTCCAGCACGACCGCCCTCACCAGTCTTCCGACCTGCCAAGCCGCAACCCCCAGCTAGGCCACCTCCACCTGCTCCACGGCTAGCACCAGTCACAGCTCCACGGCTAGCACCTGTCGCTGCATCTGTTGCCGCACCAGCTCCACCACGCCAAGTTCCACGGCAGACTCCAGTACCCGCACCACGCCTAGCCGCATCATGCCAAGCTCCGGTACCAGCTCCACGCCGCCAAGCACTGCCAAGCCAAGACCAAGCACTGCCAAGCCAAGACCAAGACCCTCCACGCCAAGTCCAAGACCAAGACCCTCCACGCCAAGTCCAAGACCAAGACCCTCCACGCCAAGTCCAAGACCCTCCACGCCAAGTCCAAGACCAAGACCCTCCATGCCAAGTCCAAGACCAAGACCCTCCATGCCAAGTCCAAGACCAAGACCCTCCACGCCAAGACCAAGACCAAGACCCACCAAGCCAAGCTCCGGTACCAGCTCAACGACGCCAAGTGCCGCCAGTCGCAGCTCAACGACGCCAAGTGCCGCCAGTTGCAGCTCAACGACGCCAAGTGCCGCCAGTCGCAGCTCAACGACGCCAAGTGCCGCCAGTCGCAGCTCAACGACGCCAAGACCTGCCATGCCAAGACCAAGACCAAGATCCGCCATGCCAAGACCAAGACCCGCCATGCCAAGACCAAGACCAAGACCCGCCATGCAAAGACCAAGACCCGCCATGCCAAGACCAAGACCCGCCATGCCAAGACCTAGACCAAGACCAAGACCCACGCCTAGACCAAGACCAAGACCCACGCCGAGCTTCGCCGCCGGACGCGCCACGCCGAGCTTCGCCGCCTGACTTGCCACGCCGAGCTGCCACGCCTGCCAAGTTGACGACGCGCCTGTCTCCTCGTCGGCCACGGATATGGCCGCTACCTGGTCGTCCGCCACGCCAAGTGCGCCCACCTCCCAGTCGGCCACGAATGTGGCCAATCCCTGGGCGTCCGCCTCGCCTGCTGCAGCGGCGTTCCACTCGCCGCCGCCACTTGACTTTGCCTCGGTGGATTCGGGGCCACTTGGGCTGGCGACCCACCGCCATGTCCCCCTCCCGCCCTCCCATGACTCTTGTTAATTTTTTTTATGGACATCTGGTATCTGTCCTTAAGGGAGGGGCTCTGTCATGTCTGTGTAATCATGTTTTTGTTTTAAGTCATGTTTTTGTTTAGTTATAGGAATCTTTGGTTTCTGGCTTTTCACTCCCTTGTCTTGTTTGCATGATTACCCATTAGTTTCACCTGTTCCACGTTTGGACTCATTGTGCACTCTTGATTGTCACCATAGCAACCCATTAGTTTTCACCTGTCACGTCACGCACCTGTTTCACGTCTTGAGTCACGCACCTGTTTTCGTTAATCATGTCTGTAGTATTTAAGTTGTGTTTTTTCAGTTTGTCTTTCTGACGACCTCACACCACATGTATGCTCTGTCCATTTTTTCATGTCCATGTTCACGCTGCTCCTTTTTTGTCCATGCCAAGTAAGTTTTCTTTATTCAAGCCATAGTTTGCAAGTTTTGTTTAATTGTTCATAGTTTATTCTCCGCCACTGTGCGCGCTTTTTGTTTGATCCTTTTTTTGTATTTATAGTCTTTAAATAAATCATGTACCTTCATTCACGTCTCGCCCGTGCCAACTTTCCGTTGCATCCCGGAAAAGCACACACCCCGGACCAAGTCTTGACACTCAGTCTTTCACAAGAAAGGATGGGGCGAGGTACACCCCTTTGTCCACAACTGCGTGAGCAAATAGTCAAACAGTTTAAGAACAACATTTCTCAAAGCGCAATTGCAGGAAATTTAGGGATTTGATTGATTGATCGATTGAGACTTTTATTAGTAGGTTGCACAGTGAAGTACATATTCCGTACAATTGACCACTAAATGGTAACACCCGAATACGTTTTTCAACTTGTTTAAGTCGGGGTCCACTTAAATTGATTCATGATACAGATATATACTATCATCGTAATACAGTCATCATACAAAATAATCATCAGTGTATATACATTGAATTATTTACATTATTTACAATCCGGGGTGTGGGATGTGGAGGGGGGGTGGGGGGGTTAGGTTTGGTTGTTATCATCACTTCAGTCATCAACAATTGAGAACAGAGAAATGGACATTGAAACAGTGTAGGTCTGACTTGGTAGGATATGTACAGCAAGTAGTGGGCAGAGAGAGAGAGAGAGAGAGAGAGAGAGAGAGAGAGAGAGAGAGATCAGAAGGCATAAGAAAAAGTATCTACATTTTATTATTTACATTTAATTATTAACAATCCAGGGAGGGTGTTAGTTTAGGGTTGAAGTTGCCTGGAGGTGTACTTTTATTGCGGTTTTGAAGGAGGATAGAGATGCCCTTTCTTTTACATCTGTTGGGAGCGCATTCCACATTGATGTGGCATAGAAAGAGAATGAGTTAAGACCTTTGTTATATCGGAATCTGGGTTTAACGTGGTTAGTGGAGCTCCCCCTGGTGTTGAGGTTATGGCGGTCATTTACATTAAGGAAGTAGTTTGACATGTACTTCGGTATCAGGGAGGTGTAGCGGATTTTATAGGCGAGGCTCAGTGCAAGTTGTTTTACTTTGTCCTCCACCCTGAGCCAGCCCACTTTGAAAAAGTGGGTAGGAGTAAGGTGTGATCTGGGGTGGAGGTCTAGAAGTAATCTGACTAGCTTGTTCTGGGATTTTTGGAGTTTAGATTTGAGGGTTTTGGAGGTGCTAGGGTACCAGGAGGTGCAACATCTACGGTCCATAATATCATCAAAAGGTTCAGAGAATCTGGAGAAATCACTCCACGTAAGCGGCACGGCCGGAAACCAACATTGAATGACCGTGACCTTCGATCTGGATCAAAAACCGACATCAATCTCGAAAGGATATCACCATTTGGGCTCGGGAACACTTCAGAAAACCACTGTCACTAAATACAGTTCGTCGCTACATCTGTAAGTGCTAGTTAAAGCTCTACTATGCAAAGCGAAAGCCATTTATCAACAACATCCAGAAACACCGTCGGCTTCTCTGGGCCCGAGATCATCTGAGATGAACTGATGCAAAGTGGAAAAGTGTTCTGTGGTCTGAGGAGTCCACATTTCAAATTGTTTTTGGAAATATTAGACATCGTGTCATCCGTACCAAAGGGGAAGCGAACCATCCAGACTGTTATCGACGCAAAGTTAAAAAGCCAGCATCTGTGATGGTATGGGGGTGCATTAGTGCCTAAGGCATGGGTAACTTACACATCTGTGAAGGCACCATTAATGCTGAAAGGTACAAACAGGTTTTGGAACAACATATGCTGCCATCTAAGCACCGTCTTTTTCATGGACGCCCCTGCTTATTTCAGCAAGACAATGCCAAGCCACATTCAGCACGTGTTACAACAGCGTGGCTTCGTAAAAAAAGCCTGCCTGCAGTCCAGACCTGTCTCCCATCGAATATGTGTGGCGCATTATGAAGCGTAAAATACGACAGCGGAGACCCCGCACTGTTGAATGACTGAAGCTCTACATAAAACAAGAATGGGAAAGAATTCCACTTTCAAAGCTTCAACAATTAGTTTCCTCAATTCCCAATCGTTTATTGAGTGTTGTTAAAAGAAAAGGTGATGTAACACAGTGGTAAACATGCCCTTTCCCAACTACTTTGGCACGTGTTGCAGCCATGAATTTCTAAGTTAATTATTATTTGCAAAAAAAATAAAGGTTATAAGTTGGAACATCAGATATCTTGTCTTTGTAGTGCATTCAATTGAATATGGGTTGAAAAGGATTTGCAAATCATTGTATTCCGTTTATATTTACATCTAACACAATTTCCCAACTCATATGGAAACGGGGTTTGTAATAATTATTTAGCCTAAGCCCCGTTTCAGCCACACTAAACCAGCATTTAAGGTACCCCTCCTCGGACAAATTTTTACACGGGTAAGTGCACCGTCTATTTTTCGAATCTCCGGCACTTAGCTTTGTATGGACTCATTGATCGTTTACAAACTGAGTTCGGAGAGGAAGTAACGCCAGAAAGACCGCGCCACAGGCAGCTTCATAGCAAAGATGGAGGCGGATCATCCAGACATGCCCGTGTTTCTCCTTCTTCTACATGTACAGACGCTTTTGGAAATCACAAATCAATACCTTAAAAGAAGGCAACGAGGGATTGCAGCTATTTCGGATACAACACATCTCAGACGACAAGAGAACTTTCCAATGTCATCACTCAGCTGTGATTCTACTAAGCAAAAAACTTTGTCCCTTCCTCCCGTGGATGTGATCGTGATAGGCAGTGTGTGACTACAAATATTGCTTTATAGGTGTGACTGTAAAATGGCGAGGCAGCGTGTGTGATGCCCGCATCTTCGCTAACTCCACCATTATTACTTTGGGTATTCTCTGTCTAAATTAATCGTTGTAATTGTTGTTAAATGTTCTTTATCGCATTGTCTACTTTCTCATGTCGATTAAAGATTCTCTACAATAGGGCCCCACAGCACACTGGACTGTAGTTAATTGAAATACCACAACACTGGATATTGTTCAAAGGAGATACATTTTGATTTAAAAACTTGCACTCAAAACACAGCAAACAAATGTAAAATGCACAGCAAACTATTTACAATGTAGCTCTTTTAAATAGCAACTTCACAGTAAAGTAAAGTCATCTACTGGAGAGCTTGGAGCAGATGGACGCTCAGGTGGATTTTTATTTTTTTTCTGCGAATGCGTACTAGGTTGCGTTGCGCCGGCGGGCGGAGGGGGGCGGAGTTCTTAAACGGTGGCATTGTTGGGTGTGGACACGGATAAGGTTATGTGTGATTTACCCTGGATAACCTTATCCGGCTTAATGGAAACGGGGCCTAAGTTACGTCAGCGGATATCTCCATATATGGGAGAGCTTTGTGCGAGTCCGCCATTGTAGTCCGATCCTTATTTTTCGCTATCATCTTGTTGTGGGGCAGACTGGCTTGTATGTGCACATGCATCCTCCGCTGTAGCCTTTTGTAATACAAAGTAGCGTATAATTCAAACTTATCAGTTGGCCTGATATGGAAGCGCTAAACACTACAACATGGCTGACAGGTGAGAAAATGCAGTCGAAGTGGAGGCACATAAATACGACCACCCACAAAACAGGCATCCTGAAGAGACATTCAGAAAGCGGCTTTAAGATGGTCTGTAAAACATAATCCATGCAACATTAACACCAAAGAATGTTATGTAGACCACAAGGAAGTAGAAAACACCTCTTAACATAACCATTTTTACATAACTGACATCACCAACAACTGGCCTGCTGTGGTCATGACAACATTTGGTATGGTGCCAACTGTTCTAGGTCATTGTTGTGTTAAATTACCTGGCCTGAAACATCATGACCAGAGTGGTCAGTACTGCATGGAGGATGTGTCAGCTTAAAGCCACGAAGCCATTTAAAAAAACAGAACTCTCTCTCTCTTAACCTGTCTGTCTGTCTGTCTGTATGTCTGTCTGTCTGTCTGTCTGTCTCTCTCTATTTCTTTATCTCTCTCACTGTCTCTCTCTGTCACTCTCTCTCTTTATCTGTCTGACTGACTGTCTGTCTGTCTTTCTCTCACTCTCTGTCGTTCTCTCTCTCTTTATCTGTCTGACTGACTGTCTTCTGTCTGTCTGTCTCTCTCTCTCTCTCTCTCTCTCTCTCTCTCTTTTCTCTCCCTCTCTCTCAATTCAATTCAATTTAAATTTAAAGGTTTTTTTTGACATGGGAAACATATGTCTACATTGCCAAAGCCAGCATTAAAACACAATCAAAAAAATTATCTCTCTCTCTCTTTTATCTGTCTGTCTGTCTGTCTCTCCCTCTCTCTCTATCGTTTTATCTCGCTCCCTCTTGCTCTCTCTCTCTGTCTCTCTCTCTCTTTAACAGTCTGTCTGTCTGTCTGTCTCTCTCGTTTTCTTTCCCTCTCTCTCGCTCTTTATCTGTCTGTCTTTCTGTCTGTTTCTCTCTCTCTCGTTCTCGCTCTCTCACTCATTCTCTCTCTCTCTCTCTCTTTCTCTCTCTCTCTCTTTATCTGTCTGACTCTCTCTCTCTCTTTATCTGTCTGACTCTCTCTCTCTCTCTCTCCTTCCATCTCCCTCTCTTTCTCTCTCTCCCTCTTGCTCTCTCTCCTTCTCTCTGTCTCTCTCTCTCTGTCTCTCCCTCGGCTGGCCAAAAGTAAACAGGCTTAAAATAAAACAGAGCTCACCCTCTTCTGCCTGCTCGCCACATTGAGACTGTCAGGGCCAGTCAGGGAGATGACAGATAAAGGCTACAGAACATCAAGGCTATTTAGGAATAATTACAAGAATAACATTTCCGGTCAAGGCCAAATTTGTTAGCCGTTTTTGCTCGCTCAGCACTTAAAAAAAGCCACTCATAAAATTTGACCCATTTTTTTTTTTTCTACAATACTTTATCACCACTCCCAAGCCTGGAACAGATCAGCCTCATCTTTTTTTTTTTTCTTGAAAGAAAAAGAAACTAGACACAAAATAAACAGTCAAATGGCAGCTTACACATCTGCTGTGTGTTGACCACTTCATTCTTTGGCAGGACCACTGTGGGGGGCTTGGTGGGGGCAGGAACAGGAAGACTGGGAGTCTCAGGTTTGGAAACCCGAGGCCGGATCTTCTGCTCGGGCTCAATAAAGTTGTTTTCTTCTCTTTCTTCTGGTAGAAGGTTGTTGTCGTGCCCTTAAAACGAAGTCAAGTCAATAACAATCACTTTTTCATCTTAGGTGCATCTAATGCGGCCCCACATACCTTTGTAGCAGAGATTGTCTCTGCAGCCGCCTCCATAGCTGGGAGGGCATGCGGAACAGGGGGTCCCGTGTTTGTACGGTGCATAACCCAACCAGTTTCCCCTTTTTAGGACACATAACAGTTTTATTAAAGGCACAGTTCGAAGCTTCATTTTACAGTCAGCGTAATGCAAAGTAACTGCACTACACTTCCAATCCAGCAGGTGTCAGTAAAAAAAGAACACCAATGCTAGCCAACAACAACTGTTAAGGCAAAGTGTATGGCAGCCATTTCTTGGTTCTGTGGTCAGACTAACCGCTGCACAGTTATTGTGGTTTTTGGCTTTCCCCCAAGTCAGTGAGGTAAATAAATAGCCCTGCAACTAAATTTAGAGCGAAACACAGTGGCCTTCTTGAAGACCTCTTGTTCCTGGTGTTGAAAAGCACAATTAGTTCAGTAAAGGTCCCATATTGATTGTTTTTTTTATTGTCTCAGAGGTCCCACAAAAGTTTATCTAAAGTGTTTTTTAAATTAGTTTCGTTAGTTTAGTTTAAAAGTGCTTTTGGTCGTTTATTATCTGGACCGTTGATGCTAATGAGCTGTCTCTGACAGAGAGTGTCGCTACATGAAGCACTATTGTGCACGTACTGTACACCGTAAAGCTACACTTGTCAAACACAACAAATGCTACATGGGATGGTTATTGTTTACATTAACAGTCAGATACTAGTACAAAAGTGGCACTTTAAAAAGACGGTGCCAATGCTTAAAAGATGCCCGAACCGGGACTTAAAAAATAGAAAACATGCACATTTGTGTTGAGTTGAACACATTAGTAGTAATTGAAATAACTCAATTATATAAAGTAAATGATAACTAAATAACAGATTAAAAAATAAGAAATCAAATCTACAACAAATTGTCATAATTATTGCAGCAATACAGAATGTAGAGATGGGCAAAAACTGACTTGTTTGGGTTGTAATGTTTGAGGCTCATAATTTTGGGGTTTCCTGAATGCAACCTTGCCCGCTGTAACCATCACTGGTGTATAATGAGGACCTGCTGTGTTGTTGTGGCTATATTGGCTAGCGTTACGCCGCCGTTATGAGGGCTGCTGTTGGTGTCTGAGTCCACATTCGTTTAGCACGAGCTGTCTGGCTACTTCAGTTTACGTTGCCATCGGTGCCATTATGCGGAGGGCACAAATGTTTGCAACACTAGCATAGCTATGTGCATCACTTTTTCCACATTTGGTTATGTTACAGCCTTATTTCCTAAAATGGAATACGTTCATTTTTGTCCTTAAAATTCTACACACAATACCCCATAATAACAATGTGAGTAAGTTGTTTTTTTTAAAAAGTTTTTGCAAATTTATTAAATATAAAAAACAAAGAACTTCCATGTATTGTATGTGAGCTCTAAAAAGTTCAGGCTAGTTTAGCCTATTTACTGAAAAAATAAGATAATTAGCATGGCTTAATGCTTTACTTTAAGATGTATCATGAAGCCTGTTTATTTATTCATTTTTTAAAAAGGGACAAGCGATAGAAAATGGATGGATGGATGGATAAAGGTGTCCTTTGTGAAGTGGTGGGCTCATACATCTAATCATCTACTCTCGCTAAGGCGGGTCAGAGGCGGTATAATGTCCATGAAGATGGAGGTTTTTTTTGTTGTATGTTTATGATGTTATTAAAACCTGACATTTAAAACCAAGCGTTTCCACTCCTAGAAGGGGATCTAACAAGTGAGGAAGATAATAGATATTTCTTACTTTAGCTGTTCATAGAGAGGCTATTGTAACACAATTACAGTTTTTCATTTGGCATAATATGGGACTTTTAATTCGTAAAATACATTAGAGCGTAAAGGTGTGGTGCAGATCTGAAATAAGGTGCCGACCGATTCTTTTTTTAAATTGTATTTTTATACTTATTTATACTGTTATTGTACTGTTACAGTCTGTTACAGTCGATTTGTCTATTTCTTTAATACTGTTACAATCTGCTTGCATTGGGGGACAATTGAGAGAAGTGACACACCAGATCCAGCAGATGGCGCTGTGGTGAACTGCATTCCGTGTAGAGTAAACTGCAACATGCGCTATAGCCTTTATATCTGCCATGCATTTGGGAAAGAGCAGCATTTTAAACAATGCAGGGACTTACTTTGGCGAATAGTTGCACACCAGATACACGGCTTTGGCCCAAATCTGTCCCCATACGTTCATATTGTAGCACATGTTGACCGCACAGCCAACCCGGCTGCTGGTGGCCCACACCAACTAGAATTTGATATCGACCATTAAAATAAACACCTGAAAATTTGTTTCCCGACCCAGATGTATCTGTTCTTACCTGGGTGTAATGTGTGCAAACTGGGCCAGAGCATCGTAACGGGCAATAGGGGTTACACTCCTGAGGGTAGGGGTAGGAGTAGTCTTTCACTTCATCATACCAGGCTTGTACATGGAAGGTGGGGGGTCGATACCTGCAGGGATTTGACACGGCATTATCAACAATAAAACAATGCTGGCTAGTCATTAAATCAAAAAAGTGTTGTTTTTCTTTTTCTGCTCTGGCATGTTTTATACATAACACAGAGCAGTGATTCAATTGAGATGAATGTGTATACTTACTGTAGACTCATAATTCATAAAGTGCTGTTTGTTTTTGCATCAATTTATTTAGGGTTCATGTCTAATTTGCTGTTTGAACAGCATGGTGGGTGTGGCTTGACATTTATTTTTTGCCTAGCAACTAAAACAAAGCTAAATGGTTGGTACTCACTCAAGTTTTCTTCTTAATTCTTTTGTTGAAAAAAAGTTTTGTAGTTTTTAAGAATGTTCACCAGGTTCAACTCTGTAAAAATAAAATACATAAATGCAATTTATAACTATTAGGGATACTAAAAAAAATGGAAACAAATCAAAATTACTATTTTAATTGATTACCATATTTATTTATTTTTTTATACATACAGTATACGTCTATGAATATATATATATATATATATATATATATATATATATATATATATATATATATATATATATATATATATATATATATATATATATATATATATACATATATATATATATATATATATATATATATATATATATATATATATATATATATATATATATATATATATATATATATATCTGTATATATATATATATATATATATATATATATATATATATATATATATATATATATATATATATATATATATATATATCCATCCATCCATCCATCCATCTTCTTCCGCTTATCCGAGGTCGGGTCGCGGGGGCAGCAGCCTAAGCAGGGAAGCCCAGACTTCCCTCTCCCCAGCCACTTCGTCCAGCTCCTCCCGGGGGATCCCGAGGCGTTCCCAGGCCAGCCGGGAGACATAGTCTTTGAGTACCTTGAAGGTAGAAAAGCGCTATACAAGTACAACCCATTTATTATTTATTTATTTAACGTGTCCTGGGTCTTCCCCGTGGCCTCCTACCGGTCGGACGTGCCCTAAACACCTCCCGAGGGAGGCGATCGGGTGGCATCCTGACCAGATGCCCGAACCACCTCATCTGGCTCCTCTCGATGTGGAGGAGCAGCGGCTTTACTTTGAGCTCCCCCCGGATGACAGAGCTTCTCACCCTATCTCTAAGGGAGAGCCCTGCCACCCGGCGGAGGAAACTCATTTCGGCCGCTTGTACCCGTGATCTTGTCCTTTCGGTCATAACCCAAAGCTCATGACCATAGGTGAGGATGGGAACGTAGATCGACCAGTAAATTGAGAGCTTTGCCTTCCGGCTCAGCTCCTTCTTCACCACAACGGATCGATACAGCGTCCGCATTACTGAAGACGCCGCACCGATCCGCCTGTCGATCTCACGATCCACTCTTCCCTCACTCGTGAACAAGACTCCGAGGTACTTGAACTCCTCCACTTGGGGCAGGGTCTCCTCCCCAACCCGAAGATGACATTCCACCCTTTTCCGGGCGAGAACCATGGACTCGGACTTGGAGGTGCTGATTCTCATCCCAGTCGCTTCACACTCGGCTGCGAACCGATCCAGCGAGAGCTGGAGATCCTGGCCAGATGAAGCCATCAGGACCACATCATCTGCAAAAAGCAGAGACCTAATCCTGCAGCCACCAAACCAGATCCCCTCAACGCCTTGACTGCGCCTAGAAATTCTGTCCATAAAAGTTATGAACAGAATCGATGACAAAGGGCAGCCTTGGCGGAGTCCAACCCTCACTGAAAACGTGTCCGATTTACTGCCGGCAATGCGGACCAAGCTCTGACACTGATCATACAGGGAGCGGACCGCCAAAATCAGACAGTCCAATACCCCATACTCTCTGAGCACTCCCCACAGGACTTCCCGAGGGACACGGTCGAATGCCTTCTCCAAGTCCACAAAACACATGTAGACTGGTTGGGCAAACTCCCATGCAACCTCAAGGACCCTGCCGAGAGTATAGAGCTGGTCCACAGTTCCACGACCAGGACGAAAACCACACTGTTCCTCCTGAATCCGAGGTTCGACTATCCGGCGTAGCCTCCTCTCCAGTACACCTGAATAGACCTTACCGGGAAGGCTGAGGAGTGTGATCCCACGATAGTTAGAACACACCCTCCGGTTCCCCTTCTTAAAGAGAGGAACCACCACCCCGGTCTGCCAATCCAGAGGTACCGCCCCCGATGTCCACGCGATGCTGCAGAGTCTTGTCAACCAAGACAGCCCCACAGCATCCAGAGCCTTAAGGAACTCCGGGCGGTTCTCATCCACCCCCGGGGCCTTGCCACCGAGGAGCTTTTTAACTACCTCGGCAACCTCAGCCCCAGAAATAGAAGAGCCCACCACAGATTCCCCAGGCACTGCTTCCTCATAGGAAGACGTGTTGGTGGGATTGAGGAGGTCTTCGAAGTATTTTCTCCACCGATCCACAACATCCGCAGTCGAGGTCAGCAGAACACCATCCTCACCATACACGGTGTTGATAGTGCACTGCTTCCCCTTCCTGAGGCGGCGGATGGTGGTCCAAAATCGCTTCGAAGCCGTCCGGAAGTCGTTTTCCATGGCTTCCCCGAACTCCTCCCATGTCCGAGTTTTTGCCTCCGCAACCGCTGAAGCCGCACACCGCTTGGCCTGTCGGTACCTGTCCGCTGCCTCAGGAGTCCTATGAGCCAAAAGAACCCGATAGGACTCCTTCTTCAGCTTGACGGCATCCCTCACCGCCGGTGTCCACCAACGGGTTCTAGGATTACCGCCACGACAGGCACCAACTACCTTGCGGCCACAGCTCCAATCAGCTGCCTCGACAATAGAGGCGCGGAACATGGTCCACTCGGACTCAATGTCCAGCACCTCCCTCGTGACATGTTCAAAGTTCTTCCGGAGGTGGGAATTGAAACTCTCTCTGACAGGAGACTCTCCCAGACGTTCCCAGCAAACCCTCACAATGCGTTTGGGCCTGCCAGGTCTGTCCGGCATTCTCCCCCACCATCGCAGCCAACTCACCACCAGGTGGTGATCGGTTGAAAGCTCCGCCCCTCTCTTCACCCAAGTGTCCAAAACATGAGGCCGCAAATCCGATGACACAACTACAAAGTCGATCATGGAACTGCGGCCTAGGGTGTCCTGGTGCCAAGTGCACATATGGACACCCTTATGTTCGAACATGGTGTTCATTATGGACAATCTGTGACGGGCACAAAAGTCCAATAACAGAACACCACTCGGGTTCAGATCCGGGCGGCCATTCTTCCCAATCACGCCTCTCCAGGTTTCACTGTCGCTGCCAACATGAGCATTGAAGTCCCCCAGTAGAACGAGGGAATCACCCGGAGGAGCACTCTCAAGTACTCCCTCGAGCGAATCCAAAAAGGGTGGGTACTCTGAGCTGCGGTTTGGCGCGTAAGCGCAAACCACAGTCAGGACCCGTCCCCCCACCTGAAGGCGGAGGGAAGCTACCCTCTCGTCCACCGGGTTGAACTCCAACGTGCAGGCTCTGAGCCGGGGGGCAACAAGAATTGCCACCCCAGCCCGTCGCCTCTCATTGCCGGCAACGCCAGAGTGGAAGAGAGTCCAGCCCCTCTCGAGAGAACTGGTTCCAGAGCCCTTGCTGTGCGTCGAAGTGAGTCCGACTATATCTAGCCGGAACTTCTCAACCTCTCGCACTAGCTCAGGCTCCTTCCCCCCCAGCGAGGTGACGTTCCACGTCCCAAGAGCTAGCTTCTGTAGCAGAGGATCGGACCGCCAAGTGCCCTGCCGTCGGCTGCCGCCCAGCTCACAATGCACCCGACCTCTATGGCCCCTGCTATGGGTGGTGAGCCCATTGGAGGGGGGGCCCACGTTGCCTCTTCGGGCTGTGCCCGGCCGGGCCCCATGGGGCTCGCCATCGTGCCCCACCTCCGGGCCTGGCTCCAGAGGGGGGCCCCGGTGACCCGCGTCCGGGCGAGGGAAATCTGGGTCCTTTATTTTTATTCGTCATGGAGGTCTTTGAGCTGCTCTTTGTCTGATCCCTCACCTAGGACCAGTTTGTCTTGGGAGACCCTACCAGGGGGCATAAAGCCCCCGGACAACATAGCTCCTAGGATCATTGGGACACGCAAACTCCTCTACCACGGTAAGGTGGCAGCTCAGAGAGGAGTATATATATATATATATATATATATATATATATATATATATATATACCATATTTATTTATTTTTTATACATACAGTATATGTCTATGAATTTACATGTAGATATATATATATATATATATATATATATATATATATATATATATATATATATATATATATATATATATATAGATGCCACCTCAGTAGAAGCATTTAAGTCCCATCTTAAAACTCATTTGTATACTTTTGTATGTAACCTGTAACCTGTTTTTAAAAGGTAGTGTCTCCCAAGTCAAACAGGTCCTAGGTGAGGGACCAGACAAAAAGCAACTCGAAGACCTCTATGGAAAGTCCAATTCAAGGAATGCGGGTCACTGGGGCCCCCCTTTGGAGCCAGGCCCAGAGGTGGGGCTCAATGGCGAGCGCCTGGTGGCCGGGCCTGTCACCACTGGGACCGGCCGGGCACGGCCTGCAAAGGTAGAGTGCGTCCTCCCTCCGATGGGCTCACCACTCACAGGAGGGTTGACAACTCTGCAACATTGGGTGTACTTCGAGGGTGGTGCCTCTGGATTGGCAGACCGGAGTGGTTGTCCCTCTCTATAAGAAGGGTAACTGGAGTGTGTGTTCCAACTATCATGGGATCACATTCCTCAGCCATTCCGGTGAGGTCTATTCGGGTGTACTGGAGAGGAGGCTATGCCGGCCGTACCTCAGATTCAGGAGGAGCTGTGTGGTTTTCGTTCTGGTCGTGGAACTGTGAATCAGCTCTATACTCTCGGCAGGGTTCTTGAGGGTGCGTGGGAGTTTGTCCAACCTGTCAACATGTGCTTTGTGGGCTTGGAGAAGGCCTTCGAGCATGTCCCTCAGGAAGTCTTGTGGGGAGTGCTCAGGGAGTATGGGGTATCGGACCGTCTCAATGTGGCAGTCCGCTCCCTGTATGATCAGTGTTAAAGCTTGGTCCGCGTAGCTGGCAGTAAGTCGGATTCGTTTCCAGTGAGGGTTGGACTTCGCTAGGGCTGCCCTTTGTCACCAATTCTGTTCATAACTTATATAGACAGAATTCCTAGGTTCAGTCAGTGCGTCCGGTTAGGTGGATGTAGGATTACAGCCCCTACTTTTTGCAGATTATGTGGTCTTGATGGCTTAATTTGGTCAGGATCTTTGGCTCTAACTGTATCGGTTCGCAGCCGAGTGTGAGAATCAGCACCCCCAAGTCCGAGTCCATGGTTCTCGCTCAGAAAAGGAAGCAGTGTCATCTCCGTCGTGGCGAAGAAGGAGCTGAGCCGGAAGGCAACGCTCTCAATTCACCCATTGTCATGGGTGAATTGATCACGGGTACGAGCGGCCGAAATGAGTTTCCTCCGTCGGGTGGCGGGGCTCTCCCTTAGAGATATGGTGAGAAGCTCTGTCATTCGGGAGGAACTGAAAGTAAAGCCGCTGCTCCTCCACATTGAGAGGAGTCAGATGAGGAGGTTTGTGTATCTGGTCAGGGTGCCCACCGGATGGCTTCCTGGGGCATGTCCGACCGGTAAGAGCCCACGGGGAAGGCCCAAGACACGTTGGGGAGACTATGTCTCCCGGCTGGCCTGGGAATGCCTCGAGATCCCCTGGGAGAAGCTAGATGAATTAGCCGAGGAGAGGTAAGTCTGGGCTTCCCTGCATAGGTTGCTGCCCTTTGCGACACGACCTCGGATAAACAAAAGAAGATGGATGGATGGATGGATTGTCACTCCTTATCCAAACATTCCAAAAAACCCACACAAATTAATAAAAATTCACAACCTAGTCTTGTCCCTGGGTTTTCACTCAGTCCTATTACCTAAGGACAAATATTTGGAATATTCCATAAGTCACATGGTCTATAGGAAGTTGCATCATTCAGCCAATAGAAAGGCCAAACTAAGTTTAGTCAGCACAATCCTGATACCTATTTTTTCAAACATAGTTTTTATGAATTTTTTTGGTTGTTTTTTGTTGAATATGCTTCGTGTCTATATGTTATTATCATGAATGTCATTTGTTTATATTTCATGGATTTGCAAATTTTGTGCTAAATCTCACTCCTGTTACTTTCAGTCTTTTGCATAGAAATATTGTGCAACAATAAGATCAAGTTGCCTGAATTGGGAAAATACACACTTTGAGCAGTTCAATGTGTGTATTATCAGATGTCAAGTTGTTAAAAGATAGAAAAAGGTTTATTGTGATAAGCTTACAACAATTAAATGGTGCTGATATAGAGGAATAGCCCACAAATTGTAGGTGTGCATGTATAATATGTGTTGACACATAATGCACTGAATGCTGCATTTATCTATGTGCAGGACTTCTGGAAGAATTGATAATAGTTCATAAAATGCCAAGCACTTCAGTTATGTGTATGTGTTTGCTTCTGCTTCGAACGACACAAAACAGCTAATTCGCTGTCTTGGGAGTAGAGTGGTTATTGGAAGTGCCAGTGAGCAAACAGGAAACGCTAACGCAGAAACCAAACATCCTCGCCATTTTTACTTTGCCACCCTTGAGGAAAGGCAGAGTAAGCATTGCCAGAAACTTCCTCCCTATCCAATTAACACTTGGCTTTCTTGCCGACCCAGCATATAAAAAAAAAAATCAAATGCAGCATTGTGACTCGAACACACTTTATTTGAATGAGATGTTCCTTTAGTTTGCCAGTTATGGGCTGTTACATAATGGCTACATCAATAGTTCAGTGTATGCATAATCATTTTGTCAGAGAGGCTACTGGGGGCTATGTGAGGGCCCTAGCAGGCTGTGGGCCCTTAGAATTGTCATCAGCTTTCCCCTTTATACGATGGCCTTGGTTCACAAATGCTCTTAATGTGGGTGAGTAAATGTGTTGGAACATAAATGAATGTTTCAGATAGACGAACACGTTTCAAGTGTAAAACGTACACAGGGAATGTCTGCAACTTGCAGACGACAAAGCAGACGGCGGAAAATAAGGAAGCCTTTGGTGGTGTTTCTTTCTGTGATTATAATAAATTATCATCATTATGTATTAAAACAGTACAGTAATTTTACAATGAGTTCTGAGTATGTGCTTTTACGCCCATCTAGTGTCTACGTTTAAGTCTGTGTGGTATAAAACGAGTAAAACATCAATACAGTGTTTGTTTTCCAAATTTTGTTGAAATCCTGTTCTTTTTTAGGTCAGGGTTACAAGAAATCAGTAAATCAGTGTTATTTAAAAAAGCCTAAAATAAAATAAATAAATTGATAATGTGGGGCTTCACGGTGGCAGAGGGGTTAGTGCATCTGCCTCACAATACGAAGGTCCTGAGTAGTCTTGGGTTCAATCCCGGGCTCGGGATCTTTCTGTGTGGAGTTTGCATGTCCTCCCCGTGACTGCGTGGGTTCCCTCCGGGTACTCCGGCTTCCTCCCACTTCCAAAGACATGCACCTGGGGATAAGTTGATTGGCAACACTAAATTGGCCCTAGTGTGTGGATGTGAGTGTGAATGTTGTCTGTCTATCTGTGTTGGCCCTGCGATGAGGTGGCGACTTGTCCAGGGTGTACCCCGCCTTCCGCCCGATTGTAGCTGAGATAGGCTCCAGCGCCCCCCGCGACCCCAAAGGGAATAAGCGGTAGAAAATGGATGGATGGATGGAATTTGATAATGTAAAAAAAATGCATCCTGGACTGACCATATAGTGACAACATTTTTATATTGTGTTAAATTATATGTATATGTTTGTTATTGGGGTCGTAGTTTGCATCAGTGAAGAAGAGCATCGCAGCATATTCAATATCGTGCACCTCTCAGGTCCCTAAATATGCTGACTTAAAATTTTACATCAGTACTGGCGCAGTATATTTTTACACCACTGCAAACTACAACCGCAATAATAAAAATGAGTCGTGCATGTTTATTGTCTATTAAAAAAATATGAGGATTTATTTACCTCCCCCAGTGAGCTCCCAGATTTTGTCCGATCTGGGGCAGTAAGCTTGCAGGGCCGTGCTCCCACAGACAGGTCTCGGCCCACTCTTCTGCCGTGCGCTCCAACTCAGTGTCCCATTGCTGAACAAAGCGAGGAAGCGCAGACACAAAAGCATTATTAGGGTTATACAACCTATACATTGTGAGATTATATTGCAGGGATTTGCTCAAACATGAGGTGAAATTTTGGACTCAGTCATTACTGCTTCTCGCAATGTGCTGTTATGTTGACTAAAAATGCATGTAAGTAATTCCTTGCATATGTTTGTGGTAAAATGTAACTCTAAAAATAATGAAAATGTGACTCTGTGGTGACTTGACAGAATCATATTTCCGTTGAGAAGGTTTTCTCGGAACGCTAAAAGCGTCTTCCCACCACGCTGACCTGTATACCACCATACAGAACCCTGCACGAACGGCAGCTGTACACGATTTCCTCTGAAGGACACCATATGTTGCATTTTAATGGCACACTTTCACTCTCACCTACAAGCTTATAACCCAGTTCCCGGAAGAGTCCATTAGTTTTTTACTCATGTGCATGTGGTATTAATTGTCATAGATGTCACAAGTGTCCACATTTTCAGACGTTGGACCCTAAAAGTTAAACCTGGCTTCTTTCTGAAATGTAAGAGCACTAGGGATGATGTTCGTTAAGAAAAAAAGTATACTTAAAGGGGAACTGCACTTGTTTTTTTAATGTTGCCTATCGTTCACAGTCATTATGAGAGACAAGTACACAATTCCTGCAAGCTGAAAACATCCCAGTTCTTGCATGGTCAGCATATGCACCGGACATGTCACCCATTGAGCATGTTTGAGATGCTGTGGATCGGCGTATACGACAGTGTGTTCCAGTTCCTGCTAATATCTAGCAACTTCGCACAGCCAATGAAAAGGTGGACCAACATTCCACAGGCCACAATCAACAACCTGATCAACTCTATGTGAGGCAAATGGTGGTCACACCAGATACTGATTCCTTTTCTGACCCCCCCAGAGCCCCAATAAAGCAAAACTGCACATTTTAAAGTGGCATGTTATAATGGGCAGCCTAAGGCACACCTGTGCAATAATAATGCTGCTTAATCAGCATCTTGATATACCACACCTGTGAGGTGGGATGGATTATCTTGGTAAAGAAGAAATGCTCACTAACACAGATTTAGACAGATTTGTGAACAATATTTGAGAGGACTCGGTCTTTTCTGTATATAGTAAGTTTTACATATTTGAGTTCATCTCATGAAAAATGGAAGCAAAAACAAAACTGTATTTTTTTGTTCAGTACCGTATTGGTCATTTTCTTCCGTGATTTCTTCTGTGCATTGAATTCCGTTGCCATAGCAGCGCACTTCCTACTTCTTGCCAAAAAGGTGTGTTTCTACTTCCGAAAACAAATGCAAGTGTTTTTTTCTAAGCATGGCAAACTTGGCAATACACAACAAAGACGATTATTTTTGGAGATATGAGGATACACAACCTTATCTTTTTTAAGTTAAATATACTGAGGATGAACTGTTGGTTACAGAAGCGAGCACAAACAGAAGGTGAGACGTTGGAGCAGACGGAAGCCAGGAGTGTGAGGTCGGCTTGACTCGAATACGTAAATGTGGAACTTGGAGCCAAGGTATTTCGACATAAATGGAGTGCTTAACCAAATAAACCGGAAAAATGCCCTTGGACAGCTGGACCAAACGCACAACTGTCCATCGAGTGAGTCACACTTTAAATATTGATCATGATACACATAGCACACCATGCCTGTTATGACAACTACAGTACATACACTGTATGGCTAGCTGTGTACAAACAAAACATGAATTGTGGGCTAATACTTTACAGATACTGTAATATAATTGTTCATATTTTTCAGTCAGTACAGAGTGGTGTCCTATCGCAATGTGTTGTGCATTACAAACTCAAACGTGTTTCGTGCTGACGTAGAAGCTAGTTTATCTCTTTCCGTAGCTAGCTATTATGGCTAATACCAAAGCATGCCGATGTGTTACTACGCTAGAAAAACAGTTCCTAAGTGTTTGTTTTTACAACAACAATGTTGTTACAGCTTGGTTATTATACAGGTTACAGAACGTAAACAAAGTATTGTTGACGGTTTTGAATGCATTTTTAAAGCAATCTAGAGGTGGAATTGATTGCTCCCATTAGCTGCATTGCTCGCCACCAAGTTATAATGCAAAAAAAACAAACTTGTGTCTTCTTGTCCCTCATAATGATTGTGAACAATAGGCAACATTTGAAAAAAAAAGTGCAGTTCCCCTTTTAAAAATCTTTACATTTTTAGGTCCTAGTGTCTTAAACGTGTTAATATCATTGCGTTGGATTTTTAAATATTGTGCATTGATTTTGTTTTGAAATAACACGTGTTTCATGTAATTGTTGTGGAACATGTTGTGGAAGAAGGATATCATCCATAAGAGAGATAGCGGAACGGTGTTTCGGTTGGATATGGGGATAAATAATTTTTGGAACTGGTCGTGATTAGAAAAATAAGTCGCTTTCGGAATTTATTTCTAAGCACAAAGATCTGGAAAGCACTTCGCAGCCTTTGCCATTGGAAAGTGATCAACTATCGTGGCAAAGGTTGCTTGTCATTGAAAGAGCATTGCGAGGAAAACAAACATGCAGAGAAGAAAAGTTTGAGAAGAGAAAACTACAAACAAACTGAGTCATTTTCATAAGTTACTACTCTTCCTGCAATAAGCAATATTATAGCATATTGCTGTTGACCAGTACAAATTATGTCTCATGATCTAAATCATCATTAAAAATACTAAACCAACCTGTACTAGATTTAGTGTGCATGGCCAAAGTTACCTAAACAGCACTATAAAATATGATCATGAATTTATTAAGATTACATGTAATAAAAAGCTTCATGTTGTAATTGAATAAACCAAAAGACTTGTAGCAGATACCATGAATTAAATCTTACATCCATGACTTTACTTAGTGACTCACTAGTTAAACAAAATATTTGAGTTTATACAATTACAATATTTGTTATCAAATATAGCCATCACATCTCGTGTTCATGAAATGCCTTATAGTGATGTGGTGAAGAGATTTTCTCAAAGCAAACAAAACAATGAACTAATTTAAAAAAAAAAAACTATGGATGTTGTACATGTTGGAATGAAGATATTTTTCTTAACAATGAACTATTGATACTGTATATTGATATTGATATTGATAAACAATTGATATTGGTACAGTCATGAAAAAGAGGTGTGGGTTTAAGTTTATAGCATTGAATTTGAATTACGTCACGTCCAGCTCATCGAATATGCGTGGTGGTCAAGCAGCGTCTGTTCTCAATAGGTACTGGGCGCCATTTAGCCTTTCTAGAAGAAAAATGCTTCTAGTCTAGCGTTGTCTTCGGCTGCACGTATTGTTCTAATCGCAAACATTTCTTCAGAGTTCCTCGAGAAGTAATTAAGAAGGGCGGAAGAGGGCAAGCGGCACACACTCCAGTACAAGGGAGCAGAGTGGAAGAACGCACAAATATGCAGTCACCACTTTGTTAAAGGTTTGTTTGGTACATCTTTAATATACTTTACTCATTTAGTATTTTCCATTGAAGTATTAGCTTGATATTATTTGTATTACATTTTTTAACAAACAGAAACCAGAAAGTGTAAGCACTGCTTTCGATACCGTCTATCATAACATTTTATTAGAACGTATCAAAACATGTCTTAGCAGACTTAGCCTTTTCTTGGTTTAACTCCTATCTTACTGACAGGATGCAGTGCGTCTCCCATAACAATGTGACTTCGGAGTATGTTAAGGTAACGTGTGGAGTTCCACAGGGTTCGGTTCCTGGCCCTGCACTCTTCAGCATCTACATGCTGCCGCTAGTAATATATGCTGCTTTAATCTTACTTAGGGATCTCTCCTGAAGGAATCAATAAAGTACTGTCTATCTATAAAGGTAACATACAGTGTTAGCTTTCACTGTTATGCCGATGACACCCAACTCTACATGCCCCTAAAACTGACCAATACGCCAGATTGTAGTCACCTGGAGGTGTGTCTAAATGAAATGGATGTCCAGCAACTTTTTTGCATCTTACTTAACGCTAAGAAAACGGAAATGTTGATTATCGGTCCTGCTAGACACCGGCACCTATCTAAAAATACCACCTTAACATTTAACAACCAAATAATTACACAAAGCGACTCTGCAAATAGTCTCTGTATCATCTTCGACCCAGCTCTCTCGTTTGAGTCCCACATTAAGAGTGTTACTAAAACGGCCTTCTTTCATCTCCGTAATATCGCTAAAATTTGTCCCATTTGGTCCACCACTGTCGCTGAGATCATTATTCATGCGTTCGTTACGTCTCGTCTCGATTACTGTAACGTGTTATTTTCAAGTTCTCCCTATGTCTAGCATTAAAAGACAATAGTTGGTACAAAATGCTGCTGCTAGAGTTTTGACGAGGACGAGAAAGTTTGATGATATTACGCCTATACTGATTCACCTGCACTGGCTTCCTGTGCACTTAAGATGTGACTTTAAGGTTTTACTACTTACATATAAAATACTTAACGGTCTAGCTCTATTCTATCTTGCTGATTGTATTGTACCATATGTCCCGGCCAGAAATCTACATTCAAAGAATTCCGGCCTATTAGTGATTCTCAGAGCCCAAAAGAAGTCTGCAGGCTTTAGAGCGTTTTCTATTCGGGCTCCAGTACTCTGGAATGCTCTAAAAAGTTAAAGTTAAAGTACCAATGATTGTCACACACACTAGGTGTGGCGAAATTATTCTCTGCATTTGACCCATCACCCTTGATCACCCCGTGGGAGGTGAGGGGAGCAATGGGCAGCAGCGGTGGCCGCGCCCGGGAATCATTTTTGGTGATGTAACCCCCAATTCCAACCCTTGATGTTGAGTGCCAAGCAGTGACGTAAAGGGTCCCATTTTTATAGTCTTTGGTATGACTCGGCCGGGATTTGAACTCACAACCTACCAATCTCAGGGCGGACACTCTAACCACTAGGCCACTGAGTAGGTGAACAGTTACCGGTAACAGTTAGAGATGCTACCTCATTAGAAGCATTTAAGTCCCATCTTAAAACTATTTTGTGTACTCTAGCCTTTAAATAGACCCATTTTTAGACCAGTTGATCTGCTGTCTCTCTTTTCTGCTTTCCCCCCCTCTCCTGCGTGGAAAGGTTATCAGGTGACAATGGATCAGCCTCCACAGATGAAGCTCTAGCTGTTCAAAGGTGGGACCCAGGATGGACCACTCCTCTTTGCAGCAGTTGGTGACGTTTCTTTGCTGCTGACTTGTCTCCATACAAGATGATGCCCTGCTGGTCTCCCAATGGACTGGACTTGCACATGAAGTCGGGACCTGGGGTGACCACTCCTAATGCATCAGTCGGGGACGTCTCTGTGCCCCGACGTGTCTACATCTGCGGTCCCTTCCAAGGTTTCTCATTGTTCCCATAGGGTTGAGTTTTTTCTTGCCCTGATGCAAGATCTGAGCCAAGGATGTCTTTGTGGCTTGTGCAGCCCTTTTAGACATTTGTGATTAAGGGCTATATAAATAAACTTTTATTGATTGATGATTGATTGAAAGTCAGAGTCTATGATACTTTGTCAGGTAAGGTACTTCTACGTCTCCCCTCTTGTTTATTTTGTACACAAATGTTTTAGAGTACATATGATAAGACAAAAATCAAATATGGTCATAATTCAGTAATTCTTAGTTTGTTAAATGGATATGCAGTCCCAGGGGTCAAGCTGCCGGGTGCTAGTTTGTTTACATGGACGCAAGACGCATGGTTGAATCATGAAATGCAACCTGGCCTGGAGAGTCTTGGTTACAATGTCCTTGATCCAGCCACACACAAAGAAATTGTTGACCTCCATGCTTTTACAAGTTTTCATCGTTTAGAATGACGTCATTGCACAATATAGTTCGACATTTCTGGGAACTTCACCGACGGATAATCCTTGATATCACTCAACAAATCTTTTTTTGATAAAGTATACGGATTTATTCAATTGCATGATTGGATTTTTTGCTCGTATCTACTTTTTGCAGGAAGATCTAGGCTCCTTGTGTACTCATATAGTTTGCACGCTGATTGTTGCGCAACAGCCATCTTGGTTTGGTGGGCCACCACGGGTTTTCACTTCCAAGAAGAAGTCACGTGTCGGAATACAAGCAATAGCATCTCACAAATAGAAACAATTGGTGAGTTTTCTTGCATTTTTACAGAAATTCAATTTAGGAAATGCCTTCCAAAGCATCTTAAAAATGGTAAAATCTCTTCCACTTTAGGAGGCGATGCCCCTTGAACCCCCAAAAGTTCCCCCTTGACCACAAGCTGATGTTTTTTAATTCCTCTACTTTTTACCTCACTGGGATCCCTGTTGTAACTACATTTCCATAATAGAAAATAAAACATCTAATTGTCACTAAAACACAAGGTCAAATCTACAAAAAATATGGTATCTCCAATAATGAGCGTCGGCATCGGGCGCCTTAACCCCGCGTTCGGTTCATCCCGCAGCGCCAGTTCTGCTTACCAAAAGTGGCCCACTCGGCTCACTGCATTCCACTGGGTTAGGGTGAGCAAATCAAACGCTCCTTTTTTCCTTCTCATGTCTAAGCTTCCTTGAGCTCATTAAAAACAAACATTTTGTATGTTATTTGCACCAAATGTTCTGCAAACGTTCCGCTTCAACACATTAAATCTTATCAGCCACCGGTAAGCCGCCAGTGTTTTGAAAGTCTACGAAGACGCCTGCTGCTAAAGAAGCTGCCCCAAAGCCAGCCACAAAAGAAGGGTGTGCACAAATTACATTTAAATCTACATTTGAAAATATTCGACTTTTGAATTTGGATTAAGCTTGATTAATCGCTTGCATAATGTAAATACATTTTAAAAAAGACCCAAATATTTGGACTCAAATGAAATTTAACTTTCAGAATGTCTCCCAGGAATGTTTTTTTTCAAATATTTTACTTGAATAGACGTCATTTATTTGCACAAAAGTTGGTAACAGTTTTGTCCCATTTTTTTTATTGAAGTGAAATTTGCCAGCAAGCGCACCTGATGTATGCATTGACCTGAGCACTGACCGGATAACAACCCGGGCCACATCCCATAACAGTTAAGATAAAGTAGCATGCACAGTGAAAATAAATTGCGTGATTAATCCGCTCATTTGTTTTCCATGCATTATGCCCAAACATCCATCCATCTACCCATTTTCTACCGCTTGTCCCTCTCGGAGTCGCGTGTTGGTGCTGGAGCCTATCTCAGCTGCATTTGGGCGGAAGGCGGGGTACACCCTGGACAAGTCGCCACCTCATCGCAGGGCCAACACAGATAGACAGACAACATTCACACTCACATTCACACACTAGGGCCAATTTAGTGTTGCCAATCAACCTATCCCCAGGTGCATGTCTTTGGAGGTGGGAGGAAGCCGGAGTACCCGCAGGGAACCCACGCAGTCACGGGGAGAACATGCAAACTCCACACAGAAAGACCCCGAGCCCGGGGATCAAACCCCTAACCCCACTAACCCCTGTTCCACCGTGCTGCCCTGCCCAAACATGCATCTAATTAATGTATAAGGATAGAATAACAATAATTTTACACAAAAGGGAAAAAAAGACAATCAGGGTTATTTTTTTAGGGAGTTGGCACCCCTTCATGTGTAGTTCTGGGAAATCCTGGCTAAGGAAATCCGAGCTCCCAATATTTTCCTGGTCACACAGCTAAATGCAAATTAGTGATGTGACGTTCGCGAACTAGTTGAGTCTTTTGAACGGCTCTTTTAAGTAAACGGATACCCAGTTAGGAGTCGTTTGTGTACAAGACATTTTTATTCAAAAAAATGCCCACACTTACATTTAATTCTTATTTGTATCTGTTTCTTTGTATTGTATACATTCTGGGGAAATGTTTGGATGAACTTTATCTGTAGCATGCATAGTTTTTATTTTTAGGTGAGGTAAAATGCAAAATAGGGACATCATTTTCAAGCACAACTTTCTAGAATGTATATAATAAAAACACCAGATTAATAAATAATACTATTTCAAAATAATTTCCACCAATATAGTAAATACTGGAAAGACTCAAGATTCGACACAAAGAACCATTAAAGTGAGTGATGGGTTAAGCGTAACTGTACTGGAGGTATTGTTTCCATCTCATCGTCACGACACCTCCGCCGCTAAAGTCTCTCAGCAACGTTCACGCTGCGTTGTTTATTTCGCTTGACACTTCATTTGCTCCACTCCACCCCCTTGCTCACTCATCTGGTCGCATTCCAAAGGGTATAGAAGTACTTCCTCTGCACGTGTCGGGTTTCCTGTTCCATGTGTAATTAAGTGTGCAGAAAACGGGGGAAGTATTACAGTAGAAAAGAATTGTGACGTTTGTACTAAAGCCATTTGTCCATTAATAGTATGTTCTAGTCTTTTTCATACAGTCCAGTGCAGTAATACTGTAGTATTACTGTAGCATACGTTGTATATACGTTGTAGTTAATCATTTTGGACAGTGTTGTTTGGAAACTTGGCATTTGCAGTAATTGTTTTAGGAAATGGTGGCACTCAAATTTAGAGGATAGTTTGAAGGCAGGGTGGGGGCCTACTAAGCTGATCCAGTCATGAGTGATGTGCAGATCAATGCTAAAATATCAATACCGCTGATACCGCATCTTTATACTCTAATATCCATCCTCAAATTAAAATAGCAAAAACTTTTGATACTTTAGTTCAGGGATGTCCAAACTTTTCCACCAAGGGCCAGGCCGTATACTGAAAAGTCAATGTGGGGGCCATATTGAAAACAATTTTTTTACATTAAAAAAATGCTAAAAACAGATGTTGTGTTAGCTATGTATTATAGGCGACTAAGTATATTAATTTTAATTACTAGTATCAGTGTGTGAATGTGTGTGTGAATGGGTGAATGTGGAAATACTGTCAAAGCGCTTTGAGTACCTTGAAGGTAGAAAAGCGCTATACAAGTATAACCCATTTATCATTTATTATTTAGTTAGAACATTTCAGCTTTTCTTCATTGAATAACAAATCTTTGCTTTTTTCTTACATTTTTTGCTGTTGTTTTTCCCCATGTAAGAATAGAAAAATATATCAATACCATGATTGTTAAACTGCATAACCTAGCGTGTCAAAAATTCTGCCTGTAAGAAAATAATAATGTTCATGTTTATTGTGGTTGTTGTAATTTTTCTAATTAATTAATTGCTTTGTATTATTTTATATTGTAATTAACTAACTGAACTTTGTTCATATTTTAAGTATATTTTATTTTCATTTTGATTCTAAAATTTTAGATCAGGGGTGTCTAAACTTTTTCCACCAAAGGCCGCATACTGAAAAGTCAAGTACAGTATGAAGGGGGCCTTTTTGTCACACATATATACTGCTGATATACGTGTGTGTGTATATATATATATATATATATATATATATATATATATATATATATATATATATACATATATATGATAGCAGATTATACATATAAACTTAAAGACAAAACTTTGTGCTATAGGTCACTAAGTATATTATAATTAATTGTTAGTTTAAAAATGTAAGCCTTACCTCATTACGTTCCAATTTTTTTTCTTTTTTCTCTTACATTTTTACTGTTGTTTATTAAGGATAGTTATGTTATTATTTGAAAATACACAATTTTTTAAATTTTAGCAGCCACGTTAGGTATATTTTCACAAAATCGGTATCGGATTGGTATCGCCGATAGCAGCCTGAATTTTACATGGTATTGGTTCGGAAAGAAAACTAGTCGTTTTTCCAAATCACTACATTTGGTTAGCATTTTTTGCAGCAGGTCCTTGAAATCCGCAGAGCGCTCTTGTCATAAAGAGGATCTTTTAAGTAGCAATTTTGTAGTAGGTCATTAAAAACAGCAGAGAGCTACTGTCATAAAGAAGATCTCTTAAATAGCAATTTTGTAGTAGATCCTTAAAAACAGCACAGAGCTACTGTCATAAAGAGGATATTTGACTTGCATTTTCAGGATTCAGGATTCAGGATTCAGGATGTGTTCTTATTGTCCATTCTTTAACATGTACAAGACAAATAAGAACTGAAATTAAATTTTTGGCACAGTCCCACTAAGAGCAAACATACGTTACAGGGAGACAAGACGGGACCGCCAATAGATCAGCCACTTACGGCTCTCCTTAAAAATGCAGCAAGTCCTAAAACAGCTGGATAATTCTGTTGCATAGAAGATCTTTGACTAGCATTTGCATATTTGCAGTAAGTCCTTAAAACAGCAGGGTAGTCTTGTCATATACAAAATCTGACTAGCATTTCTGCAGCAGGGCCTTAAAAACTGCAGAAAGCTCCTGTCATAGAAAGGATCTTTGAGCAGCATTTTTGTAGTAGGTCCTTAAAAACATCAGAGTACCATACGATACCAAACTCTGGTTAACTTTTTTCACCAAGCACCACCTCAGAAAAAAACTTGGCTCTCCAAGCACCATAATGATGACCAACATTAAAATACAGTAGCGTAGTAGTCCTAAGTATTCATTAAAAACAAGGCAGAGGTTTTATTTTTACAAGTACATTTTATATTTTTGGCCACTGTAACATTACACACAGTTTGAACAGTAACACTGTGTTTGAATATAGGAAAATAAAACACTGTACTTTTGTCAAGTGATTCTTTGGCCTACCACTAGATGGAGCCCGTGTACCACTGGTAGTACACGTACTACAGTTTGAGAATCACTGATATAGAAGACCTTTGTAGAAGGTCCTTGAAAATAGCAGTGATCTTGTCATATGCAAATTTTCTAATGTTTTCGCGAGAGGTGGTTAAAAACAGCAGGGCAGCCTTGTCATACAAAAGATCTTTGCATAGTGTAAACATGATGTTATGTCTTCATTTCTAACTATATTAACTATTTACTTAAGTAACAATTTGAAGGAATGGTAAAGGCTTGCATTGAGATCGCAAACAATATAAAAATAAAATTTCTGGAAATGTTTTCACCAGAACCATTCCGTTAAATCACTGTGGTTTATGCTTTTTGTTGCCGTTTCGTCCAACCACATACTTCCACCTGAAGAGCATCTTGCTGGCAGGTTTAAAGTATCCACAGCTCTGAATAGTCCTGTAATGTATGTCCCGTGAGGCCCGGGGCTCCATTTAAATTAGAGAAAACAAATGCTCATATGTTTGGGATGTTGTGCTTTGTCAGGGTCATTAGTGTGAGTTAGTGGCATTGTGATGAGCCACAGGCACATTCAGGAACTGACTAGATTACTCTAATAATCGCTGCTAAAACATTTCACCTATTCCACCAGCCTGGGTGTCTATCATTTTGAGTCAAATACATGTCATTATTATTACTTTTTG
Source organism: Nerophis lumbriciformis (assembly GCF_033978685.3). Taxonomy (NCBI): domain Eukaryota; kingdom Metazoa; phylum Chordata; class Actinopteri; order Syngnathiformes; family Syngnathidae; genus Nerophis; species Nerophis lumbriciformis. The sequence goes on along the minus strand of NC_084554.2, from coordinate 23,340,102 downwards.
TGTGCAGCCCTATCACATACACAGGAAAGGTAAACAAATTGGCGTGGTCATTTAAAGGGATCATTTTGAAATGTGGTGTAAATGTACCCTAGGAGTCACAGGAGGTGCTTTGAGGATTTCCCCGGAGTGTGAAACTTGCTTTTCTAGGGAAATGTTTTTTTTTATGTTGTATAATGACAGAATGGGAACAAAGCCATGGGGATAAGAGAGAGCAGGACAGCAGGGAAGAGGAAATGGCGGAGATTTGAATAGATGTTATCTTAAGAGTCCCGGAGTTTAACGCCACAGAAGGTCAGCCGGGTTCTGGTTTAATACAAAGGCAGACGATAACAAAGCTGGGTGTGTCGGCAATGCAGTCTTCCAGCAGACTGGAGCTGTCGGCGTCTTCTGAGACGTGACGGCGGTCCAGCACTGACCCAAAAGAAAAAATAGTAAAGCTCATAAACTACCACAATGTACCTTCTATGTTTTCTAATACAAATATCTCAAATATCACCTATGTGATCTAGAACAAGGTTGTTGTTTTTTTATGTTAGCTTAAGTAAAACAAAAACAAATAATATTTGTCTTTATTTTTGTCAAGCTGCCGCACATTTTGAGAACATGCATGGAGCATGTGAATCATCGACCATTTAATTATACCATAATTGGTGGTATTTTTCTTTTAAATTGAGGCTCTTTGCGTTGGCACTACTTGACTCTCCTGCTTGTCATTGTTGGGTCTTTTTAAAGTAACTCCCTCGAGACTTTTTTCATTACCTTAGCTTAAGTTAGCTTGTGGGTTTAATTGAGCAGGCATCATTACTGGGACACACTGAAGCACAGACGGACCGGCTGGCGGGATGATGAGGTTGTTGTGCAGAATAAAAGACCCTACAAAGAGCCGGTGAAATTGGAAACTAATGTGTTCAATATATGCTGTATAGCAGTGATGTGCACAGTGCGGCCCGGGGGCCATTTTCCGCCCACACCTTATGTTTTGATTGGCCCTTGGTATAACCTCTTTAGAACCAGCGTTCTTTTGCACTTTTTAACGCTGACAAAAAAAAAATGTTCCTCATCACTTCACGCATCAAGTGTTGCGGCTTCACTTCATCACTGGTTTTTATACGCGTTTTTTTAAAACAAATTGTATGTGTTTTTAGCTTACATTTAAGGAAAACTGCACCTTTTTAAATTTTTACCCATCATCCACAATCTCTATGTGAGACAATAATGCGCGTCTTTTTTTTCTGTGTATTCTAAATAGTAAAAAACTGCTGGTACAAAGGGGCTAACAATTGGGACTCATCTATTCAGCTTAAAAAGCGCTATAAAAAATGGTCTGCTTAAAAAAAGGATCTGCATAAAAATAGCTGTTACCAGAATATTGACCAAGCTGCAGCAACATTTTTATTGTAAGAGTTAACTTAAGAACTGATGAAGCCTACTCGGATGAGAGGCGAAACATCTTCTAAGACAAAACAAACAGTACAGAGCGTTTGATTGAATGCCCTGAGATGACAAGGACCTGGATGAATGAGAACATTCATGGACAGTTAATATAGAAGAACTCATTTTCTGTTGTCGTGCTCACACTGGGCCCCATTCAGCAATAAGTTCCTAACTTTTCCTCTTATCTTTCTTCCTAAGTGATTTCCTAAGAGGAGTCCATTCAAATTCATGACATGTTCTTAAACCGCCCAATTGTTTCCACCTTCTGTTCTTAAGTTGCTGAATGCCAAATGGTTAGCGCGTGCGTGTCTATCGTAATTTGCATATAAACACGCCCTTATTTCCCCGGTATGCATAGGTAAACGCCCTTAATTCCGTAATTTGCATAAGTAAACACCCTTAATTCCCCATATAAGGGCACAATTTCGGCGGAATAGCCAAACATCAAACACACGGAGAAAACACAAATATATTACAGAAAATACATTCGTATTATCCTGCGGGGGAAATACATAATGTAAAAACGTATGTTTAAGAAAGGGGGGACTGCAGAGTTCAAATAAATATTTGTTACTACGGGCAAATAGGTCGAAATGGTCGTGAAATATGCGCTCCCTCCCCAGGGCACGATCTGCGGCATCTTGCAGTAGCAGCAAAAGCTTTGCCATTGTGTGTGTGTGTGTGTGTGCGTGCGTGTGTGCGTGCGTGAGTGTGCGTGTGCGTGTGTGCGTGTGTGTGTGTGTGTGTGCGCGCGTGTACACACACACACACATTAAGCTGCTAATAAACTTGGTTGCGATCCGCTATAGAATGAAGAAGTATTGCCTTTGAGTTAGTAAAAGTTAGTGATAGAGTATAAATCATACATCTCACCTGTATACTAGAAGGTTGTAGCACCAAGCTGGGAATTTGGTCAACTTTGAAAATCCACAAACTGCCAACTTGATACCATATGGCTCTCAACAAATAGAACACAGTATAAGACAATTGCAACAACTTTGGGGAGTATTTTTTTTATCAGAGGAGTGAGGATTATTCAGAATTTAGTAGCTCAAAGGGAGCACAAGTGCTGAAAGATACAACCATCCCATCGTTCGGATTCCCAGTGAGAGCGGACATTGGTGACATTTATTTTCTTATTTGAAACATTTAGTGATAGTGCTACAGGATAACGCTCCAAGGCTCTCACAAAGTCTGCCGTCAGCGTCAACAAACATAGAAAGTGCTCTCTATGTTGTTATTGACATTCATTTCAGAGCGCACACCAATTAATTCTATGGTGACTACTAGTGTTGTTCCGATACCAATATTTTGGTACCGGTACCAAAATGTATTTCGATACTTTTCGGTACTTTTCGATACTTTTCGAAATACAGGGGACCACAAAAAATTGCATTATTGGCTTTATTTTAACAATAAATCTTACGGTACATTAAACATATGTTTCTTATTGCAAGTTTGTCCTTAAATAAAATAGTGAACATACAAGACAACTTGTCTTTTATTAGTAAGTAAGCAAACAAAGGCTCATAATTTAGCTGCTGACGTATGCAGTAACATATTGTTGTTATTTTCCATTGTATTATTTTGTCAAAATTATTAAGGACAAGTGGTAGAAAATTAATTATTAATCTACTTGTTCATTTACTGTTAATATCTGCTTACTTTTTTTGGTCAATTTACAATGCACAGAAAAGAGAACGACGTGTCACACAAGGATGGAGCATGATGGGCAAAATTCCCCTCAAAAAGTGCAGTTTTTCTTTAAGTCTCAAATAAAGTCGTATTTATGCATTCTACGTATTACATTACCACGTGTCTTATTTTCTATTATGTTGTGGTAATCACCAAAATATACCCTAGAGAGATATTCACCATGTTTCCATGCAGATGGAGCCATGCCTGTTTTTACAGTCACGTTGATGCACTTTCTCTTCGACTCAACTAAATGAACAAAAGCAAATGTCTACGGCAAAAGACGCTGGTCCTCAGGAGGATATTTTCTAATATAAACCCCAAAACCAGTGAAGTTGGCACGTTGTGTAAATTGTAAATAAAAACAGAATACAATGATTTGCAAATCATTTTCAACTTATATTCAATTAAATAGACTGCAAAGGCAAGATACTTAATGTTCAAACTGAGAAACTTAATTTTTTTTGCAAATAATCATTAACTTAGAATTTAATGGCAGCAACACATTGCAAAAAACTTGGCACATTTTTACCTCTGTGTTACATGGCCTGTCCTTTTAACAACACTCAGTTAATGTTTGGGAACTGAGGAGACCAATTTTTGAAGCTTTTGAATTCTGTCCAATTCTTGCTTGATGTACACCTTAAGTTGTACATCCCGGACTGTTTCCGGGGTGTCCGTTATCGTATTTTACACTTTATAATGCGCCACACATTTTCAATGGGAGACAGGTCTGGACTACAGGCCCGCACTCTTTTACTATGAAGCCACGCTGTTGTAACACGCGGCTTGGCACTGACTTGTTGAAGTAAGCAGGGGCGTCCATGATAACGTTGCTTGGATGGCAACAGATGTTGCTCCAAAACCTGTATGTACCTTTCAGCATAATGTTGCCTTCACAGATGTGTTACTTACCCATGCTTTGGGCACGAATACACCCCCATACCATCACAGATGCTGTTTTTTTACCTTTGCGCCTAGAACAATCTGGATGGTTATTTTCCTCTTTGTTCCGGAGGACACAACGTTCACAGTTCCCAAAAACTATTTTAAATGTGGACTCATCAGACCACAGAACCCTTTTCCAATTTGCATCAGTCCATCTTAGATGAGCTTGGGCCCAGCGAAGCCGGCGGCGTTTCTGGGTGTTGTTGATAAATTGCTTTCGCTTTACATAGTAGAGTTTTAACTTGAACTTACAGATGTAGCGACCAACTGTAGTTACTGACAGTGGTTTTATGAAGTGTTCCGGAGCCCATGTGGTGATATCCTTTACACACTGACGTTGTTTTTTGATGCAGTGAGGTCATGGGCATTCAATGTTACGTGCAGTGAGTAAAGGAAGTAAATCCCTAAATTCCTTGCAATAGCTTGTTGAGAAATGTTGTACTCAAACTGTTCGTTAATTTGCTAATGCATTTGTTCACAAAGTGGTGACCCTCACCCCATCCTTGTTTGTGAATGACTGAGCATTTCATGGAAGCTGCTTTTATAACCAATCATGGCACCCACCTGTTCCCAATTAGCCTGCTCACCTGTGGGATGTTCCAAAAAGGTGTTTGATGAGCATTCCTCAACTTTCTTAGTCTTTTTTGCCACTCGTGCCAGTTTTTTTGAAACATGTTGCAGGCATCTAATTCCAAATGAGCTAATATTTGCAAAAAATAACATAGTTTTCCAGTTTGAACGTTTAGTATCTTGTCTTTGCAGTCTATTCAATTGAATATAGGTTGAAAATGATTTGCAAATCATTGTATTCTGTTTTCTCCTCTCTGAGCTGCCACCTTAACGTGGTAGAGGAGTTTGCGTGTCCCAATGATCCTAGGAGCTATGTTGTCCGGGGGCTTTATGCCCCCTGGTAGGGTCTCCCAAGGCAAACTGGTCCTAGGTGAGGGATCAGACAAAGAGCAGCTCGAAGATCTCTATGAAGAACACTGACAAGGAACCCAGATTTCCCTCGCCCGGACGCGGGTCACCGAGGCCCCCCTCTGGAGCCAGGCCCGGAGGTGGGGCACGATGGCGAGCGCCTGGTGGCCGGGCCTGTCCCCATGGGGCCCGGCCGGGCACAGCCCGAAGAGGCAACGTGGGTCCCTCCTCCAATGGGCTCACCACCCATAGCAGTGGTCATAGAGGTCGGGTGCGATGTGAGCTGGGCGGCAGCCGAAGGCAGGGCACTTGGCGGTCCGATCCTTGGCTACAGAAGCTAGCTCTTGGGACGTGGAACGTCACCTCGCTGGGGGGGAAGGAGCCTGAGCTAGTGCGCGAGGTGGAGAAGTTCCGGCTAGATATAGTCGGACTCATTTCGACGCACAGTAAGGGCTCTGGAACCAGTTCTCTCGAGAGGGGCTGGACTCTCTTCCACTCTGGCGTTGCCGGCAGTGAGAGGCGACGGGCTGGGGTGGCAATTCTTGTTTCCCCCCGGCTCAGAGCCTGCACGTTGGAGTTCAACCCGGTGGACGAGAGGGTAGCTTCCCTCCGCATTCGGGTGGGGGAACGGGTCATGACTGTGGTTTGCGCTTACGCGCCAAACCGCAGCTCAGAGTACCCACCCTTTTTGGATTCACTCGAGGGAGTACTTGAGAGTGCTCCCCCGGGTGATTCCCTCGTTCTACTGGGGGGGTTCAATGCTCATGTTGGCAGCGACAGTGAAACCTGGAGAGGCGTGATTGGGAAGCATGGCTGCCCGGATCTGAACCCGAGCGGTGTTTTGTTATTGAACTTTTGCGCCCGTCACAGATTGTCCATAACGAACACCATGTTCAAACATAAGGGTGTCCATATGTGCACTTGGCACCAGGACACCCTAGGCCGCAGTTCCATGATCGACTTTGTAGTTGTATCATCGGATTTGCGGCCTCATGTTTTGGACACTCGGGTGAAGAGAGGGGCGGAGCTTTCTACCGATCACCACCTGGTGGTGAGTTGGCTGCGATGGTGGGGGAGGATGCCGGACAGACCTGGCAGGCCCAAACGCATTGTGAGGGTTTGCTGGGAACGTCTGGCAGAGTCTCCTGTCAGAGAGAGTTTCAATTCCCACCTCCGGAAGAACTTTGAACATGTCACGAGGGAGGTGCTGGACATTGAGTCCGAATGGACCATGTTCCGCGCCTCTATTGTCGAGGCGGCTGATTGGAGCTGTGGCCGCAAGGTAGTTGGTGCTTGTCGAGGCGGTAATCCTAGAACCCGTTGGTGGACACCGGCGGTGAGGGATGCAGTCAAGCTGAAGAAGGAGTCCTATCGGGTTCTTTTGGCTCATAGGACTCCTGAGGCAGCGGACAGGTACCGACAGGCCAAGCGGTGTGCGGCTTCAGCGGTCACAGAGGCAAAAACTCGGACATGGGAGTAGTTCGGGGAAGCCATGGAAAGCGACTTCCGGACGGCTTCGAAGCAGTTCTGGACCACCATCCGCCGCCTCAGGAAGGGGAAGCAGTGCACTATCAACACCGTGTATGGCGAGGACTGTGTTCTGCTGACCTCGACTGCGGATGTTGTGGATCGGTGGAGGGAATACTTCGAATACCTCCTCAATCCCACCAACACGTCTTCCTATGAGGAAGCAGTGCCTGGGGAGTCTGTGGTGGGCTCTCTTATTTCTGGGGCTGAGGTTGCTGAGGTAGTTAAAAAGCTCCTCGGTGGCAAGGCCCCGGGGGTGGATGAGATCCGCCCGGAGTTTCTTAAGGCTCTGGATGCTGTGGGGCTGTCTTGGTTGACAAGACTCTGCAGCATCGCGTGGACATCGGGGGCGGTACCTCTGGATTGGCAGACCGGGGTGGTGGTTCCTCTCTTTAAGAAGGGGAACCGGAGGGTGTGTTCTAACTATCGTGGGATCACACTCCTCAGCCTTCCCGGTAAGGTCTATTCGGGTGTACTGGAGAGGAGGATACGCCGGATAGTCGAACCTCGGATTCAGGAAGAACAGTGTGGTTTTCGTCCTGGTCGTGGAACTGTGGACCAGCTCTATACTCTCGGCAGGGTCCTTGAGGGTGCATGGGAGTTTGCCCAACCAGTCTACATGTGTTTTGTGGACTTGGAGAAGGCATTCGACCGTGTCCCTCGGGAAGTCCTGTGGGGAGTGCTCAGGGAGTATGGGGTATCGGACTGTCTGATTGTGGCAGTCCGCTCCCTGTTTGCTCAGTGCCAGAGCTTGGTCCGCATTGCCGGCAGTAAGTCGGACACGTTTCCAGTGAGGGTTGGACTCCGCCAAGGCTGCCCTTTGTCACCGATTCTGTTCATAACTTTTATGGACAGAATTCCTAGGCGCAGTCAAGGCGTTGAGGGGATCTGGTTTGGTGGCTGCAGGATTAGGTCTCTGCTTTTTGCAGATGATGTGGTCCTGATGGCTTCATCTGGCCAGGATCTTCAGCTCTCGCTGGATCGGTTCGCAGCCGAGTGTGAAGCGACTGGGATGAGAATCAGCACCTCCAAGTCCGAGTCCATGGTTCTCGCCCGAAAAAGGGTGGAGTGCCATCTCCGGGTTGGGGAGGAGATCTTGCCCCAAGTGGAGGAGTTCAAGTACCTCGGAGTCTTGTTCACGAGTGAGGGAAGAGTGGATCGTGAGATCGACAGGCGGATCGGTGCGGCGTCTTCAGTAATGCGGACGCTGTATCGATCCGTTGTGGTGAAGAAGGAGCTGAGCCGCAAGGCAAAGCTCTCAATTTACCGGTCGATCTACGTTCCCATCCTCACCTATGGTCATGAGCTTTGGGTTATGACCGAAAGGACAAGATCACGGGTACAAGCGGCCGAAATGAGTTTCCTCCGCCGGGTGGCGGGGCTCTCCCTTAGAGATAGGGTGAGAAGCTCTGCCATCCGGGGGGAGCTCAAAGTAAAACTGCTGCTCCTCCACATCGAGAGGAGCCAGATGAGGTGGTTCGGGCATCTGGTCAGGATGCCACCCGAACGCTTCCCTAGGGAGGTGTTTAGGGCACGTTCGACCGGTAGGAGGCCGCGGGGAAGACCCAGGACACGTTGGGAAGACTATGTCTCCCGGCTGGCCTGGGAACGCCTCGGGGTCCCACAGTAAGAGCTGGACAAAGTGGCTGGGGAGAGGGAAGTCTGGGCTTCCCTGCTTAGGCTGCTGCCCCCGCGACCCGACCTCGGATAAGCGGAAGAAGATGGATGGATGGATGTATTCTGTTTTTATTTACGATTTACACAACGTGCCAACTTCACTGGTTTTGGGGTTTGTACAAGTAATTGAATAATAACTAGACATACGAGACAAAATATAGCAATTGAGATATAAATTGCCATGAAACAAAAAGGGGTTGGATTAAATAAGCTCTGCTTCTTCCTACTCCTTTTCGTAGATGCTGTAATGAGAAATTGGAAATATGTGATGTGTCGTATCATAACTGTATGCATGTTTGAAATAAACTAACACCATAACCATATTATTAGATATTAACACCTATTTGCTTTGTCACATGTAACACTAAGCAAACATATAGATGTTTTGTGCGGATAGCTCAGCATAAACTGAGCTGAATTCAATTAGTTTAAACATCTTTAATATAGAAAATGCATCGAAGTGACTACCACATCCTTTAATTCTTGCGGCCTTCGGTGGGGTGCCATTACAGAAAATTTGAACTATTTCTATCCTGAGATTTATTTCACACTCTTCCAAGAATCTATTATTGTTTTTCTCCCTCCTCTTGATTATTCAACCTTCGCTTTCGGCCTTTCAGTTCCTTAGAAACCCTCTCTCCTTTCAATTTCAAATCTGTGTGTATCATCTTTAGACCTCTGTTTTTGTTTACCTATTCCTTGCCAACTCTCCTTCTAACCTCACGTCCACTTGTTGCATGACTCCACATAGTTCACCCCCGGGTGCCTCTGAATGTAAAAAAAAAAAAAAATCAAAAAAAAGAAAAAGAAAGAAAGAGAAAACAGCCAACTGTAACAGGAGACAGTAGAAAGGAGCTGTGCATGGCTGGCTGCTGGCTCAGCATTTCTCCACATGAGTGTGCCTCTAGCAGAGGCCTGCCAAGCCCAATTCACTCACAAACACACACACACACACACACACACACACACACACACACACACACACACACACACACACACACACACACGCACACACACGTACTTGGTCCTCAAATCCAAACTCTCAATTAGACAATTACATAGTCCAGCAATTGCCCCCAGCAGGAAATGTTTATTTGCCTTTTTCGTGGAATAATACGCCTTTTGTCCTGTAGCTCTTTTAGTGAGAGACTTAAAAAAAAAAGAAGTCATTACTTTCTGGATGCTGTATTGATTTGTTTTTACCGGGCCCCGATGCCGTCGGTGGCCATTCACAATGCCCGCGACTACACGTGTAGTCTGATTGCAAGTGTTCCAGATGGCCGAGCGTGCAGCACTTGACTTTGTGGACGTGTGTGGGTTTGTATGGGTTCGGTAGGGGGGGGCGTATGGGGTGAAACACCTGGTAAAACAAGCCGGGGTGCCGCGCTCTTGATTCTAATTGCATGGTGAAAAGCGATCTGGCGGACTCTGCGTGCACTCACACACACACACACACACACACACACACACACACACACACACACACACACACACACACACACACACACACACACACACTCTTGTATTTGTTACCTTCTTGAGACCTCCGAAAGATGCCTACCTCTTTAGGACCACCCTTTCTAGATACATAAAGATTTGCATTTACAACATTAACAATATATACATACTATGCAAATATAAAACAAAGCTTGTTGGGAAAATATTATAAAAGTTGGAATTTTACTCAATAAGAGTCACAAGTTTACAAGAAAAGTTCAACATTTTGGCAATTTTATGAAAAGACTCGTAATTTTACTCGACAAAAGTCACAATCTTATAAGAAAACTTTAAAATTTTGGCAACAGTATGATAATTTTCGAAATTTTGCTTGGCAAAATCATGACAAAAGTCATAATCTTACTCAAAAATGTTCACTATTTTACAAGAACAACAAATAAATTGGCAATATTGTGATAAAAGTCAGAATTTGATATGACAAATGTCACCATTTTGCATTAAAAAGTAATAATTTGACATAAAATTGTTTTAATCTTACGAGAAAATATTGCAATATTACAGAAACAGAAAGAATATGAGAAATTGTTCCCATTTTTTTAAGAAAAAAGTCGACACATTTTGAGAAAAAGACTGCTATTAGTTAATTTATTTATTTTTTGAATTTTTTGTTTGCTATTGGTTGGTAATCAGTATGTCTTTATATACATATTTATTTGATTTTTTTTAAATTAATTTTGGGGGTGCATTTCAATTTCTTACACACACTTGTTATTACATATGTTGGCCAGAGGAGGAGCACTTCAAATTTTTACACACACTTGTTATTTCATATGTTGACCAGAGGGGGAGCACTTTTAAAACCGACACAGTCAATTTGAAAAATCCCTACTTTTTGGGACCACCCTATTTTTGATAGATTTCACCACCAGGGGAGCAAATGAGACGTTCTCTATTAGATGCAATGGTTTTCCGTATTGGGACCATGATTTGTGTCCTAACTTGTTCACCGGTCCTCATATGGAAAGTACTTTTCCTTGTTGATGTCTCAAGAAAGGTAGAAATACAAGAACATCACACACACACACACACACACACACACACACACACACACACACACACACACACACACACACAAGAGGTTAAAGTCAAACAAATAGCATAGCAGGACTAAAGTTATGATCGTGGGCAACATCCCCCCCACCCCCTTGTAAAAACAACCAAAGTCACATGTGTAAGGTCTAACGTGTGTAAAGGTGCTTAGTGGGAAACGTGCCAGCTGCTCTGCTGGCTGTCGCAAAGCTGTACGGCCCACAAAAGTACACTTAACAAGTTCAGACTGGGGTCATTAATAATGCCGCTTTTCCACTGGCGCGGTTAATACTTCAAATTAGCTGCCGAAATCATGCTTCACTGAACGCATCACACAACAACAGAGGAGAACCCATGTATTTATTACGTTTCGGTCAACTTTATTCTTAAGGAGACTAAGGGCAGCAAGAAACACGGGCCACTTTAGCAAAATGGAGACTGTGGAGTACTACCTACTCAGTGGCCTAGTGGTTAGAGTGTCCGCCCTGAGATCGGTAGGTTGTGAGTTCAAACCCCGGCCGAGTCATACCAAAGACTATAAAAATGGGACCCATTACCTCCCTGCTTGGCACTCAGCATCAAGGGTTGGAATTGGGGGTTAAATCACCAAAATGATTCCCGGGCGCGGCCACCGCTGCTGCCCACTGCTCCCCTCACCTCCCAGGGGGTGATCAAGGGTGATGGGTCAAATGCAGAGAATAATCTCGCCACACCTAGTGTGTGTGTGACAATCATTGGTACTTTAACTTTAACTTTAACTTTACTGTATATTACTGCAGTGTCCAGAGTGGCTTAACAATCATGCTGGAATAGCAAATCTGCTCGACCAATTAGCAACCAGTGACTAATATCTTGACTAAATTTATTCAACAGGAGACTGAGGGCAGCAAGAAAACAAGCCGTTGAATCTAAATGGAGACTGTGGGGTTTAGCACTGCTAAAGCGGTATTTTCAGCCACCACGTACCCAAAAACATAACAATGATGCAGCGATTACTAATCTGCTAGACCATTTAACAACCTGTTATTTTTAGTTTGACTAATTTTATTTAAGAGAAGACTGAGGGCAGCAAGAAAACAAACCACTGCATGAAAATGGAGACCCTGGAGCTTGCTACTAATGCTAAGCCTTGTACCGTATTTTCCGCACTATTAGCCGCACCTAAAAACCACAAATTTACTCAAAAGCTGACAGTGCGGCTTTTATATGGATTAATATTACGATTCATTTTCATAAAGTTTCGATCTCGCAACTTCGGTAAACAGCCGCCATCTTTTTTCCCGGTAGAACAGGAAGCGCTTCTTCTTCTACGCAAGCAACCGCCAAGGTAAGCACCCGCCCCCATAGAACAGGAAGCGCTTCTTCTTCTACTGTAAGCAACCACCCGCCCGCGTAGAAGAAGAAAAAGCGCGCGGATATCACCGTACGTTTCATTTCCTTTGTGTGTTTCAGCAAAAAGCTGTGAGTACACAACTAAGGTACAACAACGGGTTGTTTATTGCATAGTTTGTTGTTTATTTCTAGCCATTTGCTGCAGCAAAGTGGATACTGTGGAATATCATACTGCCAAAGCGGTAGTGCATCCGCAAATGTAACAAAGATGCGGCAACGACAGCAAAAATCTGCAAGACCAATTAATAACCGGTTATTTTTACTTTGGACAATTATTTTCCAAGAGGAGACTGAGGGCAGCTGGAAAATGAACTGATGTAGCAAAAAATAGAGACTGTGGTGTAGAATACTGCTAAAGTAAAACAACAGGTTGTTTATTGTTGTTATGTCAACAATAACAAATATGTAAGTGACGGTTATTTGTATATCAACAAATTTTATTCAAGAAGAGACTGAGGGCAGCAAGAAAACAGACCGCTGGAGGAAAATATGGAGACTGTGGAGTTATGTTGTCCACATAACAACATACAACATTTGCATTTAAAAATAGGAAGATTTTCCGGTAAATAAGTATAAATAATAATTATTCTTGACCAATCAGCAACCGTTTATTAATACCAATTCTCTTAACAAGTAAATCTCAAACTGTGGTAGTGGTACACGGGCTCTATCAGAATGACTTGATTAAATATTCCAACACAGTGTTACTGTTCAAGCTGTTTGTAAAGTTGCAGTGGCTGAAATAATAAATATACTTGTTAAATAAAACCTCTGCCTTGTTTTTAATGAATAATTAGGCCTACTCGATACTGTACCACAATTTTATGTTGGTCATTATGGTTGTACTTTGAGAGCCAGGTGTTTTCAAAGGTGGTACTTGGTGAAAAAACTTTAAGAATCCATGCTGTAGACCAGGGGTCCCCCCCCCCAGCATCCAAAGGAGTTTGCTTTGCCAATAAATCCAACTTGGTCAGTAAGCTGGCTGCACTTTCCAAAGGCGTCAGTGACCGCCTGATGACGCTGCGCCTGCCTCTTCCAGGAAAACACTCTGCCACACTCATCAGTGCCTACGCCCCCACGATGACGAACACAGACGATGTGAAGGAGAGGTTCTATGAAGACCTGAACGCTACCATCGCGGCAGTGCCCAGGGCAGACGAGGTCATCATCCTCGGTGACTTCAATGCCAGGGTCGGCACTGATCACAAGTCATGGGAAGGAGTCCTCGGCAAACATGGCATGGGCAGCTGTAACAGCAATGGCACCCTTCTGCTGAAGACCTGTGCGGCACATGAGCTCTTGATCACCAACTCAGTTTTCAGCCTCCCAAAATGCAACAGGACCTCATGGATGCATCCCTGCTCAAGACACTGGCACCTACTGGACTATGTCATCGTGAGGCAAAGGGACAGACAGGATGTCAGGGTTACAAAAGTGGTGTGCGGTGCAGAGTGCTGGACTGACCATAGGCTCCTTGTGTCTAAGCTGAACATCAAGATCCACCCTCCCAGAAGGCCTCAAGGTTCCAAACTTCCAAAGGGCTTGAACGTTTCCAGGCTCACCAATGCCTCTGTCAAGCAATCCCTGACTGAAGAGCTCACCAGCAAACTGCAGGACCTGAAACCCTCAGGGAACCTCGAGGAGGACTGGGCTGCGTTCAGAGACACCGTCTACACTGCTGCTCTCAATGCAGTAGGACCTACAGCCCGCATGCAACAGGACTGGTTTGATGAGACCGATGATCACATCAGAGATCTTCTCCAGGAGAAACATCTCAAAAACAGTCTGCCCTCAAGAACATCAAAGCAACCATCCAGCGGGAGCTGCGTCAGATGCAGGACGACTGGCTCTGCCAAAAATCTGACGAGATCCAGTCCTATGCAGACCAGAATGACAACAAGAAGTTCTACAGCACCCTCAAGGCCATCTACGGGCCCACAACATCAGGATCTTCTCCTCTCCTCAGTGCTGATGGCAGCACACTGGTCACAGACAGAGAGAAGATCCTTGAGCGCTGGGCTAAGCACTTCCACGGTGTTCTCAACCGCCCCTCAGCCATTAATGACGAAGCCATTGCACGCCTCCCTCAAGTCCCTGTCAACACCTCCCTTGACGAACCACCAACGGAAGCTGAGGTCATCAAAGCCATCAGAGGACTTCCAAATGCAAAGCACCTGGTGCTGATGCAATTCCAGCAGAAATCTACACAGCTGGTGGACCACCTCTGACCAAACAACTGGTAGACCTATTCTGCACCATGTGGAACCAAGGGAAGCTGCCACAGGAGTTCAAAGACGCCTCCATCGTCCATCTATACAAATGCAAGGGCAACAGGCAGGACTGCAACAACCACCGCGGCATTGCTCTGCTGTCTGTAGCAGGAAAGATCCTGGCCAGAATTCTGCTAAACCGCCTGACGGAACATCTTGAACACAAAGACCTCCTACAGGCAGGGTCGTGGTACAGTGGACATAATCTTCGCCGCTCGCCAACTCCAAGAGAAGTGCAGAGAACAGAACATCACTCTATACTCCACCTTTATAGATCCTACGAGGGCCTTCGACACTGTCAGCCGAGAGGGCCTCTGGAAGATCATGGTCAACTTTGGCTGCTCACAAACATGGTCTGTGAATTCCATGATGGAATGCAGGCACAAGTTCAGGACAACGGTGCATCATCTGAGCCTTTCCATGTGGAAAATGGAGTCAAACAAGGCTGTGTTCTGGCACCCACTCTGTTCAGTATGATGTTCTCAGCCATGCTGACAGATGCTTTCCCTGGCACCCACTCTGTTCAGTATGATGTTCTCAGCCATGCTGACAGATGCTTTCCGGTCTGCGGACATGGGGATAGACCTGCGCTACTGCAGTGATGGCAAGCTGTTTAATCTGTGAAGATTATAATTACATAAATATAATTATTATAAATAATAATTGAGCTATTGTGTGGAACAATTTCCCTTGTGGATCATTAAAGTTTGTCTAAGTCTAAGTCTAAGTCTATTTTTTTATATATATATATATATATATATATATATATATATATATATATATATATATATATATACATATACATATATATATATATATATATATATATATATATATATATATATATATATATATATATATATATATATATATATATATATATATATATATAAATGCTGGAATTAAAAACCATGCTGGAATTGGGAGTGATAGAAGAGTCACACAGTGCGTGGTGCATCCCCATAGTTCTGGTAGGGAAGAAAGATGGGTCTGTGCGGTTCTGTGTGGACTACCGCAAGGTAAATGGTGTGTCACGTTTTGACGCCTACCCAATGCCCCGGGTCGACGAGCTCCTGGACCGGTTGGGCACTGCTCGTTTTTTCACGACACTGGATTTGACTAAGGGCTACTGGCAGATTCCCTTGTCTCCAGAGTCTAAGGAAAAAACGACATTCTCCACTCCGGAAGGTGTATACCAGTTCGTGACCCTTCTGTTCGGCTTGTTCGGTGTGCCCGCCACATTTCAGAGACTCATGGACTGGGTACTGCGCCCCCACGTGGCATATGCTGCCACCTACTTGGATGATGTCATCATCCAGGGTGACAATTGGGCGGAGCATATGCAAAGGGTGGGGGCGGTACTCGAGTCCCTGAGGCGGGCTGGGCTCACCGCCAACCCGCCGAAGTTCGCGGTTGGCTGGAGGGAGGTACAGTATCTGGGGTACCACTTGGGAGGAGGGCAGGTGCGGCCGCAGGTAGACAAAACCGCAGCAGTTGCGGCCTGCCCGACTCCGAAGACAAAAAAAGAGGTGAGGCAGTTTTTGGGACTGGCAGGTTACTACCAGAGGTTCGTCCCCCAGTTTGCGGACCTGACCAGCCCACTAACTGACCTCACCCGAAAGGGTGCTCCAGATCTGGTGCAGTGGACGGAGCAGTGCCAGCAGGCATATGAGAAGGTGAGAAAAGCCCTTTCCGAGGAGCCGGTACTGCACATGCCTAATTTTTCCCTCCCGTTTTGTCTGCAGGCGGACGCGTCAAGCAGAGGGCTGTGAGTCGTTTTGTCCCAGCAGACGGGGGGCACTGACCACCCCGTGCTATACATCAGCAGGAAGCTAATGGACCGGGAGGCGAGGTACAGCACGGTGGAGAGGGAGTGCCTCGCCATCTGGTGGGTGGTGGGTGCCCTCCGGTGCTACCTGCTGGGACGCCCGTTCAGCCTCTGCTCGGACCACAAACCCCTCCAGTGGCTCCACCGCATTAAAGATGCCAACGCGCGGGGGGGAGTAGGCGCAGCCGGATGACATCCCGGCCTAAGTCTAGCGGTGGAAGTATGTGGAGGGGGCGTGGCCAGCACTGCCTACGGGAGCGGAGGTCCCCGTCGCTGTCCAAGGTACTGAGGACAGCGCGCTGGCCGAGAGGGGCGTGCCAGGGCCGGCTTTGGAACACAGCTGACAGGTGATTGGATTTCCCAGGTGGTGCTAGTTGTCTAATCACCTGTTGTCTTTAACAGTAGTGGTCAGGAGCAGAGAGGGAGAGAGACTTGAAGAGCATGAGACAAAGGAGGACTGAAAATTTGTGTGTCATGCAAATGCTTGATGGAAAAATAAAACCTGTTGTTGAATCAGAACACCGGTATCCAGCTGACGTGTGTGATTCACCCACCCCACTAGAAGGAGACTTCTACACGATGTTTTGTTTTTTTACACTTACATGTTGCGGATGATAGCATTATGTCTTTATTTGTCATTATTTATACTTTCTGAACAAACTTTGCGATAATGTTAATCAGTCAAATAGGTGAAATTGAGTCTAGCAGAAATTCAAAATGCTCCCATTGTTGGTAATTTTAATCGAGCAGAAGGTTAAATTAATACCAATATCATAATCAAATTACAGGATGTTTACTAATTTTCCTCAACTGATGTACTAACATCATGTGGTTTATTCTGTACATACATGTGTGTAGCATCATCTACAACAAAACCTGTGAATTTGGACTCCTTTATTAATCGTACATGAAGTTAGAAGGGGATACACATTATTTCAGCATATTAATGTGCACCCAAAAATTGTGTCCCCATTACTAACAACAACTTTGACAATCAAGGCATGAATGTACCTATCCACATTTTGTATACTATCACTAATAAACAGCGTGAGTACGTAGTGTCCAAACACGGAAACAGTAGCTCTATCTTAACACGACACATGGCTCCCCCCCTCTGAAGTCATATGCGCTTTAGTCGCAGAGGATACAAAGACTTGCTATTGCTATTGCTATTTCAGCTCATTTTTATACTGCGCAAACTCATCTCGCGGGCCGGGTAAAAACTGTTTGCGGGCCTGATACGGCCCGTGGGCCGTACGTTTGACACCTCTGCTGTAGACCATTTTTATTCAGAGGTAGACTGAGGGCAGCGAGGAAATGTCAAGTTTAATACTGTAGTGTCAAGAGCTAAGTTATATACCAGCACTATAGTTTAAATTGGCAGTATGGTAAATTAGGTCAAGTAGGTGCCATGCGGTGGAAAAGAGGCATTAGTTTACACACCATAATAGTCCACCTAATGCATCCACTCACCATGTACTCCATGTTGGAGGCCGGGGGGTACACCTGGCCTCGGAGCTTATTGTGAAGGTCCAATATGAGCTGGGCGTCGGTGTCCGTGATGGCCCTCCTCCCCCTTTGCTTGGCCTGCCACCAGTCGCCATCCTCATCCAGGTACTTGTCTAGAATCTGCTGCCAACCTGTGGCGTTTGGATGCGTCCCCATGGAAACGGCCCTCTGGGCGAGCAATAGCAGTAGCAGCAGGCTCGTACCTTTAGGTCTCATCTTTTACTATCAGCACCAAGGTAGAAATAAACAGCTAGAAAATTGAGACACTCCCGTGCATAGGTGGATGACAGCTGGCAACAGAAACATGAAGAGTTGTGCTATTAGTGGCAGACATGCTGTACAGTATACCACTAAAATCAAGTTAGTATAGTTTTTTCAAAACATCAATAAAACAGTTACAAATGAGCTAAAAAGTACATAATAATAATAAACTAATCAAGCCACTGCTTTATGCAAAATGTTCTTCCTAAATTTTTTTTACCTTAAATAGACTGAAGCGTAGTCCACTGAATGAATCCAAGCAGTGTGTCAAAGAAAAGGTGCAAATGCTAATCCTTCAGGCCTGAGTGACGTGCAGAGTTCAAGATACTCAAAGACCAACGTGTCTCCACTTTGTGCCCTCCAGGTTTTTGCACCAAAGTCTCTACCAGCATCGCTTAACACACATTTTATCCACAACTCAGCAGGCTTCACACTCTGCCTCTGACCACGCCCCCTCCAGCCCACTTCCCTGCTGCCAAAAGCTTCAATGGTGGTGACATGAGCAGTTTTTTTTCTTGCCCTAAACTTATAATAACTAACTATAATCGTAAATACAGAATATGAAATCATGTTTCCTTGATTATATTCTAGTCCATTTTTAAGTGTGGATATATTTAATGTTATCTTTCTTCTTGTTTTCGTTGAATAATTACAGACTGAAGCATTTAAAGCCATGTTATTGTGCTAAATATTTCTTATAAAATGTGATGTTTTTATTTATGATTCATTTATCTATTAATAATTATAAATATATAAATATTAAATATAAATATAAATATAATTACATAAATATAATTATTATAAATAATAATTGAGCTATTGTGTGGAACAATTTCCCTTGTGGATCATTAAAGTTTGTCTAAGTCTAAGTCTAAGTTTATTTTTTTTTATATATATATATATATATATATATATATATATATATATATATATATATATATATATATATATATATATATATATATATATATATATATACATATATATATATATATATATATTTATATATATATATATATATATATATATATATATATATATATATATATATATATATACATATATATATATATATATATATATATAAATATATATATATATATATATAAATGCTGGAATTAACAGCATTGGTTTGAATCTATATATATATATATATATATATATATATATATATGTATGTGTGGGAAAAAAAAATCACAAGACTATTTCATCTCTACAGGCCTGTTTCATGAGGGGGGGTACCCTCAATCATCAGGAGATTTTAATGGGAGCATTCGCATACCATGGTTTATATAGGGCACAGAGTATATATATATATATATATATATATATATATATATATATATATATATATATATATATTTCCATTTGTTATTTATAGCTATTGTTGTTAATGTTGTGAGGATTATTGGTTATTATTATTAATGATAATCAGAATAATAATAACAATTACAATATTTATTTTTGATAATACAAAAATAAACGAAAAAATAATAATATTAATAATAATGTTAATATTATCTATCTAATTATGTGGAATATATTATCAATAATATAGTATTAAAAATATATGTGTTTCAATTAATGATGCGGTGGCATTGCTGGAAGATTGTTATTAATATACATGTATATTTTTCAACTATTATTCTAGAAATTAATATCTAAATCAACTTTATTTTTATAGTGCTATTACAGTAACAACAATGTTCCAAAGTGATGCACATTATAAAACAAAAAAAAAGTAAATTAAATAAAATGAACAAAACAATTGAACAAGTGAAAAAATAAACAAAACCCCCCAAAGTAAGTCAAAACATATCAATAAATTCAAACAGTCAAAGACATAGAGGACCACACTACTCATGCCGAGTTAAAAGCCAGAACATTAAAGTGGGTTTTTAAGACGAGACTTAAAACAATCCAATGTGGGCAGCTGTTTTACCAGGAGGAGGCGTATATTATATTACAAACGTATATATAATTAATAACATAAGTAATTTATTAATAACATTAATAAAATAAGACAAATAAAAAGATACAGTACGTATGATAATGACAGGAAAGCTCGATAGTACATAAGTTGTACTTATTTCCACTTGTTTTTGGCTATAATTATAATTACAATGTATTGTTTTCCTTTTTATGTGTTTTCATTGCGATTTTTACTTTACTGCATTATTAATATTATTATATATTTTTTTATTTATTATAATTGTTTCCTTTATTTTGTTTTCGTTTTTAACGTGCCTGAAATAATTGGGGAAATTATAGCACTTACCTGATATAGTCTATACCGCTCACAGCCTCTAGGGGACATGTGTTCAAGGATATCTGGGGATATGTGCTTTGATGTATTATGCAACAATATAGTCCATCCATCCAGTTTCTACCGATTGTCCCTTTTTCTAACTATCTGTGTAGGTATTTAATATGTTTGCAATTTTATCAGCAGTTCACAGCCTTCACATATGATTTCTGTGAGAAATGCGTTTTTTAGTGAAGTGTTGCTAAGTATCCTCCAACCTTGTTCAGAAATATGTTAATCTAAAACAGATATGCCCCCTAGGGTGGAGCAAGGCAGCAAAAGTGGCCCTTATTCCTCCTAAATGTTCACAGGTGACCTATCTGGAGGTGGTGGTGGTGGTGGTATTCAAACACAAACCAATGCTCTGTTAATTCCAAAGCCTGAACTTGTCATCGGCGTTTCCCTCCCGCTCAAACACGAGGAGCCAATTCCAGTAACATAATGGAAACAGGCAGGTTTTGTCTTTTGTCATGTGGCACATGTGGAAACGGTAGCTAATCACGGTGGGCCTTGTGTGTTTGCTGACGTTTTACAAGCCCAAGAAACCCACTACAAGTGTGTTCAGACCACCATTCCACAGCTGCACGTCATACCACTAGATGTAGGTGCCCATCAAGAATAATGCTGGAGAAGAAAACACAATAGATTCTAAATTTAGTCAACGTTTTCCTGAAAATAGGACTCTAAATTAAAAATAGCCATCATGCATTTGTCTTGGCAGCTCAGTACAACATGGCAACAATACCTGACAATTCAAATGAAAATGAGCTTTTTTAAACATTAGCTATTGAAGAAGAATGAGTTAAGGGTGAGTTGTGAATACGCTTTTAAATGTATTATTATATGTTTGACTGTTAACTTATCTTTACACCTGAGAGTTAAACATGTTAAAAGAACCCACCAGTGATGTCTCCTGTCCATTTCTCAAAACACGTTGGCCAAACAAGATTTGAACCGTTTTACTATAAACTAATGTCTCTCAAATAGTGGCCGCCTTAGGGATTTGTTTCTACGCTCTAGTATTCATGTTAGAAGGATTGGCAAGCCTACAGCTAGGTGGCAGCAGTGCTCTATCTGGTAGAAGTAGTAAGTACACAGAGTAATGTGTACTGAGTTAACGGAGGCGAAGAAGTGTATGACATGAATGAAAAGGAAATAAGGAAGGAGAACAAGTGACGATAACCAGAATTAAAAGCAAACCTTTGAATTTACCTTAACTACAGGAGGAAATGAGGAAAGACCGATGTATTTTTAATATCATTTCACTACTTTTTGAAACATCCTATCTCTATGAGATGTTGTTTTTTACTGTTGCTGCAATAAAAACAAAATGGAGCTATTCAAGTTAATAAAATCACTTTTGAAACCCAGATTCAAAAGGATGCGCAGTGCAAAACGGAAATACTGCAGCCACTAAATATGAGCACAATCATCTACATGTATTATTGTAGGATATTTCCTGTGTATCTGGCGCATCTGGAGTGATGGCAAATTGAAGTTGAATGTGTTCATACAAAATGTAAAATAAGTCTGATAGAATTAGTCAAAGCTAATTGTGTTTCATAAAACAATTTCATAATGTTAGAAATGTTTCAGTGTTCAAGGCTTTTTAAAATAATTTTCTGGATAGATTGTATGTTCAGAGAGAGAACCTACAAATATGCATTTTCATCCCTTCTCATAAGCTTTACCATAGGGGTGTCAAACTTATTTGTACTGAGGGCCACAACGCATTTATGGCTGCCCTCAGACGGCCGCTTGTAGGAGTATACATATATATATATATATGCATATAAATATATTATATTAATGTATCATAGTCAATTATTTCGATTTTTTTTTTTTTACTTACAAATTAATTGGTATTGTAACTTGCTTTGAAATCATAAGTCAAGGTGATAAGCAGATATTTAAGTATTTATATTAATTTTAACAAACATGTTTCTTTGACATTTTTGCATAAACAAGTTTAAAAGAAATGCAATTGCATGCAGTACATGCATTTAAAAAAAACATGGAAAAAATACGTATATATATTTTGTGGTTACAGTTGTAATTGCATTGTGCACTTACATATATAGGCGTACAATTAGTATTATTGTATATGATAGTTCTTTATTAATTATTATTTACATGTATATTGTATTTTACTTTTCTTTTTGACAACAACATATATATATATATATATATATATATATATATATATATATATATATATATATATATATATATATATATATATATATATATATATATATAAATATATATATATATATACCCCGAAGGGAATAAGCGGTAGAAAATGGATAGATGGAAGGATATATATGTATATATATATATATATATATATATATATATATATATATATATATATATATATATATATATATATATTTATATATATATATATATATATATATATATATATATATATATATATATATATATATATATATATACACATATCAGTGACGTGCAGTCACTAGAAAGAAAAAAAATGTAAACATTTTTTTTTTTATTAAATTGTTATATGTATCCAGTGATTATACTATGAAGTTATTTTCCATTTAACTTCACCCGTTTTAGATTATTTTTATTTAAAATCGCTGAATTTTCACATTTGCCGTTCAAATATTGAGAAGAGACGGTGCGGTGAACAGCAGCCAGTTGAGGCACGTCACTGCGTTGTGCCTCACCATGGATTGCGGACTCGGCTAACTGCTGGCCTGCTGTGCAGTGAGACCCTATTGCTATATGAATTATATTATCCATTTCCATAGTATAATGTTAAAAGATATATCCTTATCCGCCTCGGATAAGCGGAAGAAGATGGATGGATTTCCATAGTTTAGTTAGCTGAGGTATATAATGTACAGTGTATTTTGTCAACAACTGTATGAGTGTAAAGTATTTCTTGTGCTGAGCGATCATAAAACGGCTGCAAAAGACGCACTGGCTGAGGCTCGCCTCCTGCACCCCTGCCGTAGAATGCACGGCAACCCGGGGGTGTTATATCAACTAAAGCCCACACTTAAACTTTCCACGTGCAAGATTGAATCTATTTAAAAAAGGTATTTCATAAGAAGCCAAAAAGTGCAAAAACAATAATGTTCGTGTTGGAGGAGTTGTGAAAGACTGCAGGGCCACAACATTAGGTACACTTGCAGACTGCAGGTGTACCTAATTCACAACTCCTCCAACACGAACATTATTGTTTTTGCACTTTTTGGCTTCTTATTAAATAACTTTTGTAACCTATTTTTATGGGCTTTCCTCTTTGTGATGTTAAGTTCCCTGTTATGCGCTGTTATACAGTATATGCCTTGAGCTCTTATTTTGAAGGCGCTAAGAGCGGAAGTGATGACACGTTGGAGTGGAGCGGAAGTTTTTGAAAGAAGGTAAATAAAGTGGTCCTCGTGTAAACTGGAGCCTCCGTGTTTGTTATTTTGTAGTTTCATACAGTATAGGCGACATTTATAAACCCTCGGTTACACTTTTTTAAATAGATTCAATCTTGCACGTGGAAAGTTTAAGTGAGGGCTTTAGTTGATATAACACTCTCGTCAGGGGGTGCGTTAATCCAGCACAACAGCGGCTCATGGACTTATTTTATAAGTAAAGGTAAGACCATAATAAAGTTTTTTTTTATTAAATGTGCTTTTTTGTGTGCTACAGTTTGTATGTGTAAAGTTAAAGTTAAGTTAAAGCACCAATGATTGTCACACACACACTAGGTGTAATGAAATTTGTCCTCTGCATTTGACCCATCCCCTTCAACACCCTCTGGGAGGTGAGAGGAGCAGTGGGCAGCAGCGGCGCCGCGCCCGGGAATAATTTTTGGTGATTTAATAACCCCCAATTCCAACCCTTGATGCTGAGTGCCAAGCAGGGAAGAATGCTGGTATGAGCTTTTAAACATAACCCGTTAACTGCTGCCGATCAAATGGTGAATAAGATACTCTTTAGGGTTCATATGTTTGTAAATCTGACTGTGATGAAGTCAGTGCCTCACCAGCCATGAACCTCACCGTACGTCACTGATATATATATATATATCCATCCATGTTCTACCGCTTGTCCCTCTCGGGGTCACGGGGGATGTTGGAACTTATCCCGGCTGCACTCAGGCGGAAAGCGGGGTACACCTTCACCCAGGTGCATATATATATACAGTCGTGGTCAAAGGTTTACATACACTTGTGAAGGACATAATGTCATGGCTGTCTTGAGTTTCCACACAAGTCGCCACCTCATCGCAGAACCAACACAGATAGACAGACAACTTTCACACTCACATTGACACACTCGGGCCAATTTAGTGTTGCCAATTAACTTATCCCCAGGTGCATGTCTTTGGCCGTGGGAGGAAGCTGGAGTACCCGGAGGGAACCCTCGCAGTCACAGGGAAAACATGCAAATTTCACACAGAAAGAGCCCGAACCCGGAGATCGAACCCAGCACTTTCGTATTGCGAGGCACACTCACTAATCCCTGTATACATATATATACATACATGTATATATATATATATATATATATATATATATATATATATATATATATATATATATATATATATATATATATATTTATTTATATGTACACACATATATGTGTATATATGTATATATATATATATATATATATATATATATATAAATTAAAAAAAAATATATATATATATACCCCGAAGGGAATAAGCGGTAGAAAATGGATAGATGGAAGGATATATATGTATATATATATATATATATATATATATATATATATATATATATATATATATATATA